>NC_085867.1:18879303-19064303 GCF_034702125.1 Engraulis encrasicolus | reverse complement strand
GTGTGTGTGTGTGTGGGGGGGGGGGTTGGGTTATTCTTCGGTCTAAAATGTAGGGCTTTGGAGAGCCCTTGCTGGGCGCTGAGAAAGAGGTAGAGGGGGGGGGCACAGAGTAATATATAGCCTAGGAATTGGTGGTAGTGTATTAGGGTACAAGTTAGGGAACAAATGTGTTCTATATACTACAGTAACTACTCTAGTTAAACACATTTCAACAGTGCCTAAGCTGGTGTATTCTGAGTAGGCAGCCTAAAGATTTTTCCCTCAACGACATCAAAGGGGGGCAGTGAATTCACAAAGCCTCTGGCAGTGGGTCATGGGTACTCTACCCCGTGACAGCAGTGCCTCACATCGCCATAATCCAAAACGCAGCTTATGTCTGATGGAGAAAAGGGACGCATACAATTTAAACAGAACGCAAAGCACCATTACAACACATGTGTAATAAACTAACAACCTACTTGACCTGGGTTCACCTTTTATTAGGCTACAACCAAATGGCAGTACTAAGCAGACGGATAAGGCAAAGTGAAATGCCCTGACTCACACACTATGGCAGGCACCTTTAATAATAATAAAAACACTACGGTAGCTTAAAAGTGTCTGCGTCTCATCAACGCATTACGCTGCAATAACGCAGCGTCATAGCAACACCACATCCACACACTGGTAGCCTGCTTGCAGGGTAGTTTCCACAAACAACCCAGACAGCCGTGCAAAGAACGTAACCTACCGCAGAGGAGTTCTTTCATCCCTTGCACGGAGCACACGAACGATGTTGATTTGTTCAGAAGTCTGGCTTGAAATATTCGACTGTTGTGCTTCTCAATGCGACGCTCACAAAAAGTTATTGGGTCTCGGTAAAATTCGAGAGACTTGTCACCTAGGAGTGATATCCCCGTAGATCCCGGTAACTTGGACATCCTTCACGACACACGGCGAGTCTGTTCCACCTGATTGTCTTCGTCATGCACGTACAATGAGTTGGCAGAAGCGATAGTTTACGCACAAAAAATATTCTGTAGCCTAGGCTAGTCTACAAACAGTTTTGAACTTTGGCTTTGATCCGTTCACGCCAATCCTTTCATTAAAAAACACGGCCACTTGGCCGCTCTGGGATACAGGAAGTGACCTCCCAAGGGGATGATACGGTTCGGCTGCGCACCGGGTAGCTACATTGCGCTTAAAGGTCAACTCGGTTCTGACGAGATGGAGAGTGTGCTTTCAGAGATGCAGGGGCATATTTCGGTCTAATTATTAGCAAAAGCTTTCTTCGTTTAACCTTGCATGTGAGGACATCTAGCGTTGAACCAACTGTGTTTTGCAGCTGGTAGCCTAACGTTGAACTGACCTGTCCAAATAACAGAACATTAGGCATAAAACACATGTCGGTGTTTTATATATTTTATTTTATTTTATAGTCATATTCTCTTCTTTAAAGACATGGGTCTTCCCCTAACCTTTTGTACAAGGATATGTTGTATACGCTTAAGCAGGATATAGGCCCTTGCCTACCACCAAGGACATGCACGAGCGCACTTCATATTACAGCAGCAATATACCAAATGAAAGCGCACAGAAAAACCTGTCCAGTTACTCTGTGTGACAGAGCGACGTGTGGGTTGAAAGAAATACACAAACTCGCCTAGACATACAGATCGAAGTCAGGCGCTAGGGGGAGAAAGTCATTATTTACTGTAAAGGCCAGTGATGGTTTATGAAAGCAGGGCCCGGGACAATTGACCCCTTTGCCCACCTTTTTAAAGTGTCTTCCTTCACCGATTCTTTGGTGCGCTTGATAGGCAACCCCAAATGTCCCCACAACATTGAAGAATGACAGGCATACAGAAGAAGGGGGCATCCATCAAAAACACCAATAGAAGAGAAGGAAAGATCCGTAAGTAGGCTGTATGAAGAGAGGTATGATGGCTATGCTAAAATTCCCACAAGATGGCGCACTTGACATCTCTGAACACCGAGTACACCACACATGCAAACCTCGAAATAAGGTTCAAGTCAGTCTGTGGAACGCACGCCACTCTCTACCTGCTACACACGGGGAAGCTCATTTAAAGCGGACCCTGGCTGTATCAACTGCCAAAATGCTCTTGATCCGTTTCAAAGTTCCAAGTAAATATGAAAATTCATGCTGATTCAACGCGGCCATGCCTTGTCAAGTCCCCGTCTAAAAGCACAAGTAAGTACATTTTGATAATTAGAAACTATGTCATTTAACTAAATTGTGAGGAAATCATTTCAGTTTCTGAAATCATTCTGCTGGTAAATGTTGTGGAAGTTGTTTATAGGCTATTTGAGATGAGGCAATGGAGGGACATTAACGTTTTGTGGTAGGGAACTATACACTTGAAAATGAGCCTTGAGTGCTCAGTGTCAAAACTTTGTCTGACAGACCGAACGCATAAACAAACAGATTGTGGTCTCAGCTAAATGCATTTGGCTCAAGTGACAGATTTAAAGTCCTTAACTAATGGAACATATTTCCCTCTACCCATGTTTCTTTATTTTTAGCCTAATGGTTTATTTGGCTACTGACTACTTTTTTAATTCGCATAATGTAAACCATGACAAGAGGTAACCTACTTCTCATAAGACCCTAGATGTGGCTGTATGAATGCAAATGTTCTGACAGGCATAGAATAGCGTTTTGCGTTTTGGTTACCTGTTGCGTCGCAGTTGTTTCTACACAGCAGAACACATTTCGGCCAGGGCATAGAGTTGTCGTGTATAATGACGTAAATGTAGAAGGTGATTTAAAGCTTTGAAGTTTTGGCTCATATTAATGAGCATGCAAGATTTCTCCCCGCCATAATGTGTACATTTTATCCATGGCGTCTTCCGCAAACTTGCCAGGTTGGTGCGCCTGCAAGGAATCTTGTTGCGCATTTTCTGCGTTGCGATAAGTCTGTGCAGTCTGCAATTCAGATTGTATGGTTAAGTCACACAAAACTGCGAAGGCAGGCCATCTACCTATTTATAGCAGTACTTATCTTTATTCTATCATTACAAACACCAGGGGTTTCAGTAAGTAGCCTGCGGGACAAGATATGAGATCTTATCTGCGCGTCTGGGGTGAGAGCTATGTTTGTTGATACCTTGTTTGGCGTGCTTTACCTGCGCATTACCAGTGATCTTTCGTCAGCATGACATCCTCCCTGAAAGCAGCTAAATTGAAAGTGGCCAGTTGAAGGGGTAGGCTGCTGTTGTTGACCATCCATGTGATGCGTTTTATGACGGTATATGCTGTTAGAAAAAGCACTTAAGATATCTTTAGATAACATGCTCAATGTTTGTCACACCAGGTCAATCTGAAACCTCTGGAAGAACTCAAAGAAAAGACATGAAGGGAGAAGTACAAATAAAATTAATATTTTTCTTAGACAGCAGTGAAAATGCCACATGCGTGCCCCCTTCAAAAGAAGAACATCTGAGTACACCAAAGGATGCATGCATGTAAAAGATGGTCACACATGTAGGCCTACTGTATGTGTATTTGAGAGGGAAAAGTCCCAGTGTCATTTTCAGTGGCATCCCAATGGCTGCTGAGTGACACTGCAGGCTGGCCAACACCAACAGCCATTAGGGATGGTACAAACCGCACCGAAAACCGAAACCGTACAATTCACACACCATACCGAACCGTAAAATGCAGTCCGTGGCAAACCGCAATTCATGTACTACCCAGAAAAAAATATGTAAAACAGAGATTCTAGGAGTATCTTTCAGTCTCTCTGATTAACACATTAGCATATAAGACCAATCAGAGGATGACACAATTAAAATCACACCATTTTCACATTATAAGCCTATACAAACCATATGTAGGATATTTAGTCATAAGTCTGATTCTATTAGCCTCTTGAAAGAGGGCATTTGGAACGCTCAGACAGCGCACATCAGCTGACGACAGCTGATTCAACTTGCGCATCATCACTTTATAATTGCAGTTATATAAATATGGTTTAATATTCCCAGTGCACCATTTATCATGAACTAACAAAAAAAAGAACCGTCGAGATCCGAAAACCGTGACCTTGACACCGTGATATGAACCGAACCGTGAATTTTGTGGACCATTCCACCCCTAACAGCCATGTGGTCTAACCCTGAGTCATCTATCGTGACAGTCGGGCAAATGCACATTTCACTTCTTTCCGATCAAAGCCAGAGGAAACCGCATCACCATGGCACTTGCCTTGTGCTTTTGCTGTTGCACTCCATTCCTTTCAATGCACATTGTAGTCTACTGTAGGCAGTGTCAACCATCGATGTTCGTCTGCAGGGCCGGCGCCTACAGCTTTGGCCAATACTGTGACAAAGTTATCTGAAAGGGCCCCCGCCCCAATGCGATGTACTGTGTGTCATGAGCGGGCCCTCTCTCCTGGGTCCTGGGTCTGGGACAGCTGACCTGTTTGCCCCTATCTGTCGACTTCCCTGGTCGTCTTGCAGACACACAGCTCCACAGAGCTCCCATCTCCTGTGCAGAAATTACTCTTTCAAAAGCCATTATGATCATCATACTGCTTTCCGTAGTCCAGAGGCCACTTTACCCACGCAAAGGAGTGACTTTTCTGTGGTGCTTTGGGCTCCACTGCCTACTACCAGGGAAGCTGATGGGGGGTTAGTGGTCCTGGGCCCAGGGAGATGGGGGCCCAGAATTGCGGCCTTATTACATTATATGTATTGGGATTGGGGGGCCTTTCAGATGATTTTGTCCCGTGCCCGGCCAAAGCTGTCACCGGCCCTGCCTGTTACAGTACCACTACCACTACTACTGTACCGTACGTGCAACCCCTGTGTGTGACATAATTCATCTGACCACATGGAAAATTTAAACGTCCTCTGAAGTCTAAAGTTGAAGTTGTCTGGTGGCGTTGGAGAAAAACATCCCACACAGTAAAGTCTGCAGTGTTAATTTAACACTTCAGAGAACCAGATGAACACTGATGTGTTCAATTAAATCTTCCAAGTGTTGTGTTAACACTGCGAAATGCACGGCACAGTTCTCCCTCATGCAGGCATGGCACATCTCTTTAGTCCGTCTCCACAGATGTTCCCTCGTGATTACCACGGTCCTGTCAGTTTTACTATTCATCGGGGAAGAAGATGTCATTTCATTTCTATCAGACGACGGGTTTTTTTTTTTTTTTTACTACAGAATTCCTCCTCACTAGGGCTGTAACGATACACTCAACTCATGATTCAGTTCGTATCACGATTTTTGACCTACGGTTCGATACACCCCACGATTTCTGAAATGTATCTCCATTGAAGTTTGGAAACACTATCACATCAAATCATAAAGTTGTTTTCTGGACTAATGAGTAATAAAACTTTGAAAGGGCGTATCACGATACTGCCTCCTTGTATTGCGATACAGTATCGTCAGAGAGAGTAGAGAGAGAGAGGTTCCATTGGCCCATTGTTTCCGGGTTCTATTATTGGGGGGGAAATCCCCCTTTAGGCAGACCTAGGCAGACCTGAGGACTGTTCTATTCAATGCTAGGAGCATTATGACACGCCCCTTTAGGCAGACCGGAACCTGGTCATGTTAGGTGCCCATAGAAACCTATTATGTTGGCATATCTCTATACTTAAAGAATCTCTGGTATCGTGACTCTGTGTGTATCACGGTTTCTCGGTTCGATACAATATAGCTATAGCCCTACTCCTCACATCATTATTTCATTAAAAAGGAGGGTGAGCATGCACACACATGCTGGCAGCGTTTTTATTGTTATGGTAATGGCAGACAGTGCCAATCTTCTTTTCCATTTGCAAGACATCATAACGGCCGATGAGCGTCCGCCTCTGTGGGCCAATGATAAGCAATAAGACGTGTTTCATGGGATGTTATTAAATGTACAAGTGTTGTAAAAAAAAAAATGGAGGAAAAAAAGCGCCGTGTGATTGTGTGCCACTGGCACTCTGAACAACGGCTTCACGGTCTCGTCAAAAGTCTGATTACCTTGAGCGGGCCGAGCTATTAGGTTACAGGAATAGTTGTGTGTGGGGGTGGAGTACAGATGTATTTGCAGACGGTAACAACTGTGATTTTCTTGCGCCCCCTCCCTCCCTCACTCTTTTCTTTCTCTCACTCCATCCTCTTGAGAAAGGTTACAGGTAGAGGGAGGAGATGGAAATATACAGTAGCCCACATGCAATGGCAAAGCCTCAACTTGTATGATATGAATGCACATTGCACACACACAGTAAAAATGCAGGTAACACGTTATGTTAATGGTTCACTATTACAGTGGATCTACCACATTAGGTTCAGTGTAATAACCAGTGTAACAATATTTAATACTATGTAATACCAGTGTAACGCCATACTAAATATTGTTAACCTGGTTATTACACTGTACCTAATCTGGTAGATCCACTGTAATAGTGAAACATTAAAATAACGTGTTACCAAAATGCTGTGTTAATTCAACACTCAGAGAGCACTCTGGGACCAAATGCACTCCGGAAGATGTCAAAAGTTAATTTGAAAGGGCCTCAAACACAATACATACAATGTAATGAGTATCCAATTCTGGGCCCCCTCTCTCCCTGGGCCTGGGAAAAGTGCCCCCCCTCCACATCCCGTCAGCTTCCCTGTCTCTAAGTGTTGAATTAACACTGCATGTTTTTACTGTGCTGGACTGCTGAGCTCACTCTCCTCCACAGCCGCTCTTGAAGTAGTCCTCAGACCAACAGCACAGACCAAGCACCGTACAAGACACATCCAAAACTGTGCTGGATTGGGGAGCTCACACTCCTCTTGTTGACGGTGAAGATTGTGCACATCCCAGGAAAAGGTGCAGGACAAAGGCTGACTAGCAGGGTTAGTGTGCGGACTCCTCGCTCCGAAAATTGAGCTCACACTCCTCCACAGCCCCTCTTGATGATGTCCTCAGGCCACATCTTACAAGACACACATTTAAAACAAGTGGTGTTGTTTCTGCCTCAATCACTTGTTTCCTCCTCCCCAAGAGTCAGCTCGGGTTAAAATCATTGTCTTGGCTCCAATGATCTGTCCGTGAGCACTCCCAGCTGAAGGAGAATGGGCAACGCGCTGGGCTTGTTTGTGTTTTGGTGTTTGGTGGTTACGAAGTAGCAACAAGCTACAGGATGTTGTCCGCATAGGAGTTTATTTTCAGACCCATGAAGTGCGTGCCGCACATAGGTTTGGCTATTTGCTGAGTAAGGCCGTTTCGGCCATCTCTTCTAAACAATAGTTGGCAGCTGTTTTGGCAAACTATTGTCAGCCCAAATGAGTTTTTTCTCATTTGGTTGTTGCTTTTCAGTTCCAACAGCCTTTTTTTTCTCCGCAATATGGAAATAGCTCATTCCAGTCTTGGATCGTGCTGCAGAGCATGAACGTATCATGTGGAAGGCGTTTGCGTATCTTCGACTGAAAACCTAACAAACATGATATGGTCTTTCCCTGTCTTTCTCACTGAAACATGAGAGACAGTGCATAGGATGTCTGTGTTAGCCGCCCTCAGAGAGACCCATTAAGTGTAATTTTTCACCAGACGGAGTCTGTGTGGTGCTTTTGGCCCCTGCTTGGGAGTGAGCCCTTCTCACGTTGGAAGCAATATCTTTTTTTGATTCCCTTTTCAAAGACACTGAGAAGTGAGGGAAAAACAAAACCACTCATTCTTTCCGCCTAAATTCTTGTCACTTTTGACTCGGCAACAGCGGGCCGATGCATGCAGCTCTCCTTACAGAGACTTTTCCAAGGGAGCCGGTAATCAAGACTGTAATTTTCAATTTTTCATCTACAGCTTTTCTTTCTCTCTCTCTCTCTCTCTCTCTCTCTCTCTCTCTCTCTCTCTCTGTTTCTGTCTGTTTCTTTCTCTCTCTCTCTCTCTCTCTCTCTCTCTCTCTCTGTTTCTGTCTGTCTCTCTCTGTTTCTCTCCCTCTATCTCTCTCTCTCTCTCTCTCTCTCTCTCTCTCTCTCTGTGTCTGTCTCTCTCTGTTTCTCTCCCTCTCTCTCTCTCTCTCTCTCTCTCTCTGTGGCGGCAGGAAGGACAGGAGGCTGGGTGGCCGTGTTGGGTGGAAGGCATGCATAGTTATTCACACTGATTTCACAGGCTCTGGTTTGGCTCAGCGGAGACAGGGGTTAAGAGGTAGTAACAGCTGTATGGAAGACGCCGGTGTGTTTCTCTTCTCTTCTCTTCTCTTCTCTTCTCTTCTCTTCTCTTCTCTTCTCCTCTCTTCTCTTCTCTTCTCTTCTCTTCTCTTCTCTTCTCTTCTCTTCTCTTCTCTTCTCTTCTCTTCTCTTCTCTTCTCTTCTCCTCTCTTCTCTTCTCTTCTCTTCTCTTCTCTTCCGTTCTTCCCTGCTTTTGCTGGATATCTGAACAATTTTTCAGAAAAAGCTTGATTCCGAGTTTGTGCTGAGTATGTCTATTCTCTTCTTTTCCCTTCTCTTCTCTTCTCTTCTCTTCTCTTCTCTTCTCTTCTCTTCTCTTCTCTTCTCTTCTCTTCTCTTCTCTTCTCTTCCGTTCTTCCCTCCTCTTGCTGGATATCTGAACAATTTTTTAGAAAAGGCTTGATTGTGTTTGTGCAGAATTTGTCTCTTCTCTCCTCTCCTCTCCTCTCCTCTTCTCTTCTCTTCTCTTCTCTTCTCTTCTCTTCTCTTCTCTTCTCTTCTCTTCTCTTCTCTTCTCTTCTCTTCTCTTCTCTTCTCTTGCTTTGCATACGTATCTGAACAATTTCTCCAAAAGACTTAGGCCTACTTGTGTGTTTGTTCTGAGTATGCTGCTTCACAGCGTTGTTTATCTGAACGCCATAAAATGTTATTAATTAGTGTTCATGTTGGTTGCCCCATGGCCGACAGACACAGAGTCACCAGATTAAGAGTCGATCCTTTGTGTTGCCCTCTCGTGCAAGGAAATAACCATATGCACTGTAGTAGTCAATCATGCAGTACAGTGTACTCGCTTGTGTGCACATCTTTACACAATGCACATTATGACCACAGATAGCCTTGTCACTCTATATCCAGGCAACAGGCCAGAACTGAATAGGTCCATACGAATGTAAATATTGGACAGTATATACACAGCTCCTGTGTGGTCCTTATTACAGTATTAAGAGCTCTTGCAGTCAAGTGCCACACATTGAGGTCATTCTTTTCTGTAGGCTACCTGAAACTGGATAATAAATAACATGTCTGAGTGTTTGTAAAGAGGTATTTCAAAGTGGAGAACGTCTAATTTAATGATGAGCACAGATAACTAAACGTACGCAACTGCAAAAACACAAAGTATATAGCCTATAGAATTTCCGCCATCAGTATCTAACCTGCAACAGGTTTTTCCTGTACTTGAAACTGGATAATATCATGCCCAAGCATTTGTAAAGTGGGATTTCATTTCAAAGTGGAAAATATGTATCTAATTTCATGATGAGCAGCAGATATTAGTAATCTTACGTAACTGTCATAATAACATGTAAGTAGGTGTAAGTAGGCAATACAGAATCTCAGCAATGAGTAGGCCTAGGCTAAATAAACTGCAACCGTTTTTTCCTGTATCTGAAACTGGGGAATAATGAACAGAGGTGTCAAAAGTATTCACATGTAGGCTGCTACATAAGTAGTAGGGGTGTAAATAATAATCGTTTTGTAGCGATGCATCGATCCTACAGCCCACGATTCAATTAATCGATTCATACAAGAGAATCGATTAATCGGTTTTTGTTCTTATTTCACTCATTTTTATCATACAGCAATAATAATAGTGAGTGTAATAATGATGTTTCTCAAATAAAATGCATGTAGAAAGCTTTTGTTCAGCTTTTGTTCATTTATTACCATTTCACACATAAGCCAAGTCTGTAAAATAAAAAAAATAACTTTTGATTTGAATCAAGGAGCATTCGTAAGTATCAAAAATAATCGAATCGCCGGCCTAAGAAATCGATATCGAATCGAATCGCCACAAAGCCTCTGATTTACACCCCTAATAAGTAGAAGTATCAAGTCAAGTCAGTTTTTATTGTCACTTTCTTCATATGCACAAGTCATATAAGGAAAATTAAATTACGCTTTCTCTCTATACCATGCCAAGACATAGACATACAGACTGACTGTCATTTTACAGACTGACATAAAGCCAAGACAGGACAGGTAACAGTGATGGACTGGTAACCAAGTGATTAATACTAAGTACAGTACAAATGAACATTTAATATGTAAGATGTAGACAGAAAGATAAGATGAATGTAGACATTAATGAGACAATAACGGTGACAGTAGCAGCATGTTGTATTGTCTTATTGTTCAAGGACTGAGGTAGTGCAGTATAGAGTTAATGTCAAAACCCTGTTTCATGATAAGCACACCTATCACTAATTCCATGAGTCCATATAGAGTCTCGGCAATGAGTAGGCAATCAAAGTCTCAGCAATCAAACCTGCAACAGAGCTACTATGCAGTCTGCAGTTAACAAGCCGTTTTACCGTCTAAGGTCATTTCCGACGCACAAAGCCACCCATGAAATTGACTTGTAAGAGTTTTCCGCTCATGCGTGCGACTGTTTCGACTTTTCATATTCCCTCTCATCTCCGTGGCATGATAGGTTCACTTGGAGCGGATAGAGGGAAAGAGGGAGGGAGAGGAAGAGGAAGAAGAAGAGAAGGGAGGAGAGGATAAGGAGGTGGAGAAGAAGAAGGAAGGCAATGGAGAAAGAGAAAGGAGAGATATGAGAGAGGAAGGAGAAGGAGGAGGAGTATAGAGATGGGGAAGAAGGATGCTTTACGCTATATTTTTTTCTCTTGCCTTTCTTGCTGAGCATTGTGCATTTGTCCTGTCTGGTATGGTGTTGTCTGGTATGGTGTTGCTTGTCTTGCTATCTTGTTGAACTCTATTTGTCTTGCTTGCATGTTTTTGTTATGTCCTGCATATTTCTATATTTGCATGGTTATGTCCTGCATGTTTTTATGTCTCAATCTTTTATGCTTTTTGCGGATATGTTGTCTTTTGTGACTTGTTTGTTTCTGTCTGTATTGTGAGTCCTTGGAGTACGTTGTGCTTATTTTGCTGCTCTCTTGGCTAGGGCCCACTTGAAAAAGAGGCAACTGCCTCAATGTGTTTTACCCAAGTAAAATAAAGGAGAAATAACATTTTAAAAAGGAGGAGAAAGTATCATATCATGTGAGAAAGAGAAAAGAGATAGTGGAAGAGGAGGAAGAGGAGAGAAGGGCAGAAGAGGACCGAAAAGAAGAACATTGAGAATGAAAGTGTGTCTGCGTGAGTGTGTAAAGCAATGGTTCTTAACTGGAATGGTGTTGGGACCCACAATTAGGGTCCGAGCACCGAAGTGCAAGGGTCACATTTTCTTTTGTTTTTAAAAAATATATGTTTTTAGAGGCTTTTATGCCTTTATTTGATAAGACAGTCTGAGATGGTGACTGGAAGTGAGTGAGACAGAGAGATGGGGTGGGATCGGGAAATGACCCAGGCCGGACTCAAAACAGGGTCCCCGTGGGCCCCCCAGAGCCCACAATTTTCCATTCAATTGTGACCTAATGTGTTGGCGCACTACTGTCGGTCTGTGAGTGTTTGCATGTGACAGAGGTCGGTTGACCTCAAGTTCTCAAGTCCAATTATTCCCCAATCAAAAATACCCTAGTAACACAGAACGTAAAGAGAACGTTTGACTTTTGGTTCTCTAAAGGTTGGGGTTATTACCAAACCAAAATTTACCACTTAGAAACGTTCCCTTTGGTTACAGTAAAAACCAAGCAGCCATTGGTTCCGGTTCGGTTCTGGATACGTTTCGGATACGTAATTTTTGGTTCTGTTTTGGTTCTCACTGGGTTGCCAGGAAAGTTTAATTTAAGTTCCCAGAACGATATAAGTGTGGTTCCCATTCCATTCCCTCGCCGTTCTCTCACCGTACCTTTATTGCTTTTCATGTTTGTTCCCTCATCGTTCCCATATGGTTCCCATAACCTTGATGGTTACATTATAGGTCTGGTCACGTCTGGTTCCCTAGACGTGCTCCTGATGTTCCCCCAACTTTGTTTATACTGTGTTGTTCAGAGCATAAGCAATGATGACTGTCCACCCGATTAAATCATATACGTCTACAATCTACATATTAGTAACAGTATTTCCTCCAGATTTAATCATGTACACAATCTATTTTTATTCCATTTCATTCATTTAACTCAACTTGGTTGGGTTGATCTAAGGTTTGGCTGTGCACACAACATCACACAAAAGATGTGGTGAGTGAAAGAAATAATTTGAGAACTTGTTACACCTTTGCCGGTAACAAGCAGGCCCTTCACAACCAATCTGTCCATCAGCGCCTGGCCAAACCTAATTACTTAGGGCTGGTATATCATGATTCAATTGCTTGCACCTGAAAAACTCCTAGTCAATCTGGTCACATGGTACTCTTGAGCCTGTATATAAACCTGCTGTCAGAGTGCTTTAGTTATTTGCCTGCCTGCCTGCCTGCTGGCTGGTCAGCATGGCACAGCATAGCGCTTGTTTAACTGCTTTGCAAGCAAGCTAATAGCGCTTTTGGCTTATGGCATTTGTTAGCTACATCTTGTGCCTTGCTTTGTGAGCTAGTCAGTAACAGCACATGTTACATTGCTTGCGCCATTGTGCACTTGATGTAGATGGTATGATTATCTTTAAACTTCATTAAGGAAAACATTTGGTATTTATCCCCACTAGATTATGTTCATACATAGTCAGCTGATATTTCTCTCACATTGTGGTACAGTATGGCATATACTGTTGTATAATATATAGACATCATACATGTTTTTCGGCAACTTAAATAATCATTCTAAGATAGCCGTGTGCCACACTGATGCCAGGCGCAGGGTGTTTTAGTGATGGTGGAGGATGGGAGGTCCTTAAGTACCATGATCAGGGTACCTCAACTATGGTGAGAGATAGTGGGGCAGGACCAAAACACATTCACAATAATGAACAAGGTTGGGGGAACATCAGGAGCATGTTTAAGGAACCAAATATGCAACCAACAAGGTTAAGGGAACCATATGGGAACGGCAAAGGAACAAACATGACATGAACAGGAATAAAGTAACGGTGAGAGAACAATAAGGGAACGGAATGGGAACTACACATATAACATTCTAGGAACGAAAATTAAACTTTCCTGCCAACCAAGTGAGAATGGAAAAATAACCAAAAATGACTCTCTGGGGACGTACCCAGAACTAAACTGGAACCAAGGGCTTGTGTTCCAGGAACCTTCGTAGAACTAAAAATTGTTAGTAGGGTATAACCATACATTTGTTAATATACTTGTGTTTTATTAATTTATTCAATAGCATCTTGTCTCAATTTTGCGTCTGGTAATAAAAGGGTTAATTGACATATTTACACCACAGTTCCGCAACCCAACCAGGACCCCTCCGTGATCCACTTTTGGGTCCCAATCCAAAAGTTAAAGGTGCACTGTGTAATATTATTTGTAGTTTATGTCCAGAATTCATGCTGCCCATTAACTAATGTCACCTTTTTCTTGAATACTTACCACTACCATCAAATTCTAAGTAGCCTATTCATTATGACTGGGTAAATTCCACTTTTCAATACATGAAAAGGAGGATCGTCTCGGTCCGCCATTTTGAATTTCCAGAAATAGACATGTTTAGCTGAAATGCTTACTGTACTTTGGTCATACTAGTAAATATTAGTTCAAAAATTAGTAAATATTCATGAGAAGGTCAAATTTGGCAGTAGACAGCACAATTTCTCTGAATAGTGTAGTTGCAATACCTACTCTGGCCACCATCTTACATACAGTAGCGGACCTTTACTGTAAGAAACACTGGTGTAAGTAAAGGAATAAGAATTGTGTGTAGGTGTCCCCTTTGGATAAGAGCCGGAACATGCTGCTCCCATCTAGATTGCCAGCGTTAGGAATCACACATTGGGTTTGTTTACTGCTATGACACCTCCTTCTCAAACGAGGCCCACGGGCTCAGGGGGAAAGGTGTGAGCTCTCACAGGACAGGAGGAAGGAGGGACTGGGAGGGAGAGGTGTAGGTGTGTGTGTGTGTGTGTGTGTGTGTGTGTGTGTGTGTGTGTGTGTGTGTGTGTGTGTGTGTGTGTGTGTCTGTGTGTGTAAGTCTGTGTAAGTGTGTGTGTGGGGGGGGGTCGTGTGTGTGTGTGTGTGTCTGTGTGAGAATGGTGAATGCATGCTTAATGTGTGTTGTGCGTGCATATTAGTGTTGTACTGAGAGAGAGAGAGAGAGAGAGAGAGAGAGAGAGAGAGAGAGAGAGAGAGAGAGAGAGAGAAAGAAAGAAAGAGAGAGACAGAGATAGAGAACATGTGCATGTGGATTTGTATGTCACTGTTTACTCAGTATAAAATATCACGTATGATGAGGTGTGTGTGTGTGTGTGTGTGTGTGTGTGTGTGTGTGTGTCTGTCTGTCTGTCTGTCTGTCTGTCTGTCTGTCTGTCTGTCTGTCTGTCTGTCTGTCTGTCTGTCTGTTTGTGTGTGTGTGTGTTTGGCAGGTGGTGAGGTGGGTGGTGGTGGTGTGTGTGTGTGTGTGTGTGTGTGTGGGGGGGGGGGGGTGGTGGTGTGAAGTAGGGTAGAGAAAGAATTGGTATTTTAAATTGTTGGTAGATAAGGATTGTAGACCATGAATGAGTTTCTTGAAATGGTGTCTTGCATGGGCCTCTGTCGGCACCATCATGTCAATGATGGGTGTCGTGCGGTGATGCTGTCTGAGCCAGTTTCCAGGGCTCTAAAGCTGCAGTACAGTTTAAGGGCTTTGTTCAAGAGAGGAGACAAGATGGGATGGCAGATGTGTGTATGTGTGTGTGTGTGAGAGAGAGAGAGAGAGAGAGAGAGAGAGAGAGAGGGGGGGGGGGGGCGGAAACTATTGGAGAATGTGATAGAACACAATCAAAATATTCAAAATATTCTTGAAGTAGTAGTAGTAGAGGTAGTAGTAGTCATGGGTAAGTGGTTAGGGTGAAAAAAGCTTGCCGGTTCGACTCCTGACCTGCCAGGTTCGTTGGGGGAGTAATTAGCCAGTGATCTCCCCCATCATCTTCCATGACTGAGGTACCCTTAGCATGGTACCGTCCTGTCCTGCTCCCTTGAGGCACTGGTTAGGGCTGCCCCTTTGCACGAGTGAGGCATAAATGTAATTTTGTTGTGTGCAGTGAGCATTGTGTGGTGTGGAGTGCTGTGTCACAATGACACACAAATGGAGCTTGCCAGGTGGCTTTCATTAGTAGCAGCACAGTAGTATTAGTAGTAGCAGTTAGACGGGGCAATACAACATATAGTAGATTAGATCAGATAAAACTTTATTGTCTGTTACACTTAAAACAGAAAATTGTCCTTCTCACAGACATTAGACAAGACTTCACAAAACAGGACTTAGGATAAGACAATACATGTATGCTGAGGCTGGATAGCTGGTCATTGTTCATCTTTTCTTGAATAGGTTACAACTGAGGGGATGAAGGATTTCTTCTCTGATTTTGTATATTCTCTGTCTGAGCCCAAGATGTTTATCGAGCCTGAGTGTTGCTGGCACTCATGGTGTTGTCAACCCATTAATAGGATAGGATAGGATAGGATGAGCCTTTATTGTCTCTTCTAGAGAGAAATTTGGTATGGGCACAGAGAGTCTAAGCGTTTACACAGAACACATATCAACACATTAGACAAACACAAAAAAAACACACTTAACATGCAGGACTGAACCACAAAAACATGTAAACATGTAGCCTACATCCAAACATGCACATATACACACAATTATATCATACCATGACTCTTTCAACCCCCCCCCCCACTCACACACACACACAAAACACACACAAACACTCACACACACACACTCCCCAATTCAATAGACCTAGAACATTTACACCAAAAAATAATCCTGAGTATACAACCTTAGCAGCGTGGAACTAGGAAGACCCAGCCCCCCCACCCCCCCACCCCCCCACACACACACACACACATACCTAATGCTGGATGTTCCATAGTGCAACATTCACCCTGGCGCCTGGAGCTGCATGACACAACATTCAAGCTCATGAGATTTCAGATTTTTAATTAAAACATTTTTTTGGTATGTTAAGGCTGGTCTTAGCTCTTAAATACAATTCATTTCTTGTTTTTAGGCTTTGCAGGCGCTGAGATATTTAGGTTTTTATAGGCTGACAGTACCTTCTCCCAAAAATGGCTTAGGCATTTAGCATCTGTTTTTGCAGGTATTTTAGACATCAATGGGTTAATGCCCCATCATGAGGGTTGTGGAGTTGAGGACTCAAGGAAAGACAGCTGCACGGCATCATGGGTAATCAGGACTGATATGCACAGCCCACTAGTTAACATTATCCCAGCACAGCTCTGACAGAAAACTTCTGGCTGCAGATAAAGACAAAAAACTTCTTCACCACACTCACAGTCGTCCATCCTCGGGAGCGCGCGCGTGTGCGTGTGCGTGTGTGCGTGCGTGTGTGTGCGTGTGTGTGCGTGTGCGTGTGCGTGTGTGCGTGCGTGTGTGTGCGTGTGTGTGTATGCGTGCGTGCGTGCACGCTTATACAGAAGCTCCCTTATCTGAAAGGTTGTCATCCTGATTTAGTACCTCTAGGAAAGTCATTTCCAGGAATCCAAGGCTTTGTTAGAGGAAGAAAAAAAAACACACACACACAGGCGTTCACATTCATTATCACTGGTGGCAAGAGAATGCCGAAACCAAATCAAGGGAGCTGGACAGCGGTGATTATTAGACCGTCCCCTTCCCCGTCTCCCAGTTAATATTCAGCCGTGCGGCGCCTACTCACTCCCCCGCCGTCGTTATAAATACAATATTGACGGAGCTGTCTCTCTAGCCCCCCCTGAGAGGGGCTCGTGAGAGATCGATCACAGTCTAGTGTGTAGATAGGAGACGAGCCGAGTGGATAGGAGTGGTTAGGATAGGATGGGCACCAACAGGCCTGCAAACAGGGGGAGGACAAAAGGGGCCAGTTGTCCCAGGGCCCTGGGAGATGAGAACGCCCAGCACTGGGTCCTCATCAGGGGTGCCGACTGGCAAAGGGGACAGTTGTCCCCAGCCCAGGGGAGAGAGGGGGCTCCAGAATTGGTTCCTCATTACATTGTATGTAATGGGCTGGGGGGGGAGGGGGGGGGGGCTTTCAGCTGACTTTGTCCTGGGCCCAGCCAAAGCTGTCAGCGGCCCTGGTCCTCATAACTTGGTACTCGCGTATGTACGTATTGACAAGCGGGCCCCTCTCAGATGATTTGTTCCCAGGCCCACAGAATTGCTTGAAGAAGGTCAGTAGACCGAAACGTTGGGGGTAGGATAGGCACCAGGAGCGTGCTTCTGATTAAAACACAACTCCTGCTGTGCTGGATTTACAGCCCCTGGAGAGTGCAGACAGACAATGGGTCGTCATATGACATTCAGTTATTCAGGGGAAAGATTGGGTTTTTTTTCGTGGTCTTTTTTTAGTCATTATGCATATGCCAGCCAGACTGTCCATCTCTGTCTTGTCTATCCATCTGTCTGACTGTCTGTCTGTCGGCCTGCCTGTGTGTCTGACAGTTTTCTGTCTTTTTTATGTCTATCAATCAATCAATCTTTTAATCGAATACATCTTCTGGTAAAAAAAATCTGTTAATATAATATAAAATAATTTTCAATACTGTCCAAGTTTCATTAGATAAAAGGGACTGCTAAGCGTAATGTAAAGTAATATGTCTGTTGTAGTGTCTTTCTGTCTTTCTGTCTGATATTAATTCACTGTGTGTCTTTTTGCTTTTCTGCCTATCTTTTTGTCTGACTGTTTTTGTCTGTCGGTGTGTCCATACATCTCACACCTATGGCCACCTCCCCCTCCTCCTCCGACCCCAGAAGGCCCGATGTGAAGAGCCATGTGCAGTGGCAACCTAATTTCCTAATATGATATCATGCTGTGTATGTCTGTCTGTCTGTATATATATAGTATATTAGGGCTTTTTATACCTTTATGTTTGACAGGACAGTGGAGGACAGACAGGAAATGAGTGGGGAGACAGAGACAGGGAAGGATTGGCAAATGACCCTGGCTGGAATCAAACCCAGGTCACCGTAGTAACCTAGTGTGCTACTGTTGGGCCGCGGCAGGGCCCTGTCCCTGTATTTCTCTCTGAATTTTCACTCAGTCTTTTTGTCTGTCTGTCTGTCCATATCACTCCTCCAGCCCCAGAGGGCCAGATGTGAAGAGCCATGTAGCGGCGTCCCTCCCTCCCACCTGCCCAGCCTGATGACGCCACTACCCAGTGATGGCCACACAACCAGACCCATCTGAAGAGTAAGCACCAGCCAGCAGACATTATAAGCTGGGAGAGAAAGGAATCACCGAAGCATCTTCAGATGTGGAAATTCACTTGTTTTATTGGGCAAGCGCCAAGACTAACGTTTCGACCTCTTGGCGCTTGCCCAACAAAACAAGTTAACTTCCACATCTGAAGATGCTCCGGTGATTCCTTTCTTCCCCTGCATTTACCAAGTCCTTTCCCGAGACACACCAGATTGTGAAGTGCAGGAGCACGGAGGATAGCTCTCTTTGCTACGTGAGACATTATAAAAGTGAAAGCGAAAAAGTGAAAGCCCATTGGGAAACTCCAACTCCCATTGTCATTGTGACACAGCACTCCACAGCACACTGCACACAACGAAATTGCATTTATGCCTCACCCGTGCAAGGGGGCAGCCCTCAGTGGCGCCCCATGGGGAGCAGTGCGGTGGGGCGGTACCATGCTCAGGGTACCTCAGTCATGGAGGAGGATGGGGGAGAGTACTGGTTGATTACTCCCCCCACCAACCTGGCGGGTCGGGAGTCGAACCGGCAACCTCTGGGATGCAAGTCTGACGCCCTAACCGCTCACCCATGACTGCCCATAAGCTCTCTGGATGTCATTCCATATGTCACAGACGCAGATACTATCACACTTACTGTAGATCCTGCGTGATGCGTCCTCCAAGTGATGACAGCAGTGGCTTCTAGTAGTGAGTGGTTATTTATCGCCACACAGTCAAAGAAAGTGCAGTGTTAATTCAACACTGTTCTGAGAATTAATTGTCCTAATCCATGTGGTGTCCATTCAACTCTTTGAGTGCTAGATCAACGCTTAGACTACAGTTGAATTGAAATGTCTATACAGCATATATGGCTTCACAGTGTTGAATTGAACACTAAAATCGAACGGGATTCTCATATTAGTGTTGATTTAACACTGCATGTTTTTCCTGTGTAGTGATGAATAACCACTCACCACATCAGCACCACCTCTGTTCTGTTCTGTTCTGTTCTGTTCTGTGTCACCGCTGTCATCAGTTGGATGCATCATGCAGGATCTCAGTGGGGTAGGGTACCTGTTGCTGTGACATATGGAATGGCATTCGGAGATCCAGTAATGTAGCACAAGAATAGCATTGGCTCAAAAGCAAAAAAAAGATTCATATTTTTCAACTCGTGTCAAATAAGGCGATATGCATGACTCATTCATGACTTATGGTGTGATATGGAATGGCAATCGCATAGCCTGTGTACTGTAATGTAGCATGGGAGTAGCAGCTGCTTACCAAAGCCTCAATCCATAGGGGTTAGGGCTGAACAGCACACATCTGATTCATATTTGATTCAGACAAATATGCTGCCATTCATTACTTATACCTACGTTAGTTTTACATTGGACAAATCTATCAGCATAGCTATTTCAGGAAAAACCAAATGGAACTTTTGCCATGTTTTCAAGGTGCCACCGCAAAAATTACAAGTAATCACGGAAACACAGTACATTTTGCTATGCTACCTGAAGACTGAGAATAGAAGAAGCTAGAAATTTGTGAGAAATTTGACTCTTCAAGTGTTGAATAATGTATATAACTGCAAAAACCTGATTGACATGTCCACTTTGTTGTGCAGTTCAGTTGATGGCCTGGTGGACAGCGTTGATGTGCTGAGCTCGGTGGAGAGGGTCATCCTCACCATCTTCCTGGTGGTCATCATCATCATGACGGTCCTCGGGAACCTGCTGGTGATGGTGGCGCTCTGCAAGGACAGGCAGCTACGGTAAGGCCTGGGATACGGTACCGCCCACCTGTCCACTTACCATTACAGCTCCTCTTTTCTGGTCCAGACAGACAGTCACACAACAACAAGAAGCCAGACCAGGACAAATAGTAAAGGGAGCAGGAGAGAACGGGTTTGTTAAGTAGTCTACCGTAGCTGATGGCTGTGTCTGTGGGTCGTGCATGGTACACCCACCTGTCCACCATTACTACTACTCTCCTCTTCTGCACCCCACTTCTCAAAAGCATCGTTGCTAACCAGTTAGCAGCTTACTAGGTTTCCAATGGGAAATTGCACTGCAACCAAGTAAGTTGCTAACGTAGTTAGCAGCGATGCTGTCGAGAAACTTACAACAGGTTTTAATCACAGCCGGTTCACAAGCAGCCGCCCCACTCGCTACTCCACCCATGCCTGCAATTCACCTAGTGGGCGCTGTCGAGCGAGCACAGCCCATTCATTCTGAATAGAGTCTGCGCTCCTCCGTTGGCGACCCTAGAGCGCAGTACCACCTGGAAAAGTCGAGAGTGAACTCTCTCGTCATATTCATAGAACCTCTCTGCTCTGATCTAATCTGGGCAGTCATGGGCAAGCGGTTAGGGTGTCAGCCAGGCTTGTAGCCGGAAGGTTGCCGGTTCAACTCCTGACCCGTCAGGTTGGTGGGGGGAGTAATTAACAAAGAGCTCTCCCCCATCCTCCTCCATGACTGAGGTACCCTGAGCGTGCATACTGTCCCATCGCACTGCGACGTTTGCTGTACAGTGTTTTGTGACAATGGGAGTTGGAGTTTCCCAGTATGGGCTTTTACTTCACTGTGTGGGGAAGAGCGTGTTCTGTCCACTCCACTGCACTTATGCTCCATTTGCCATGGACATGGTGGTTGAATAAGCAATAATGAGACTGAGCTTGAGAATACATTTTTCTGAAATCATGGTGGTGGCACAAGCACAGGCATATCCTGCTAAGTTCACCTTGTGATCAGAAGATTGCAGGCAGCTGTTTACGCATACACGGCAGACCTTTCACTTCGTTTGAACCCTTTGTTTACACACAAATAGAGATGTTTCCTCTGAAAACCTCCTTTCTAAAAATACCAAAAGTGGAGATTGTTTGAAAACTCGGTTTGCATGTAAACAGAGTAAAACAGAGACTTTAATGAAAAGTAAAGATACAGGAAGTAAAAACCCTGCGTCACATTTGCTCCAGCCAATTCAATTGACCAGCTGATCATAACTAACCTGATTATCATCGACTTTCAAATCTCTTCGAGACTTGGTCTGACCAAGAGCATAACAATTAACATTTCCCAAATGGTATTTCCCAAACGGCCTCCCTTGGTTGGCTAATGGTTGTTTGCTTCTCAAAAAAGTGGGAGGAGTTCCCGATTTTTCGGGAGCCCAGAAAGTACTTTCATTGCTCTTGACCTGACTAGTAGTAACGCTGAAGTTGTTGCATCACTAGGAAGGCACCATCTGGCTAGGTCATAACTACCACACCCCTCAAGTGAGGTTGATGAGCTAATTACTGAAATCACTCATGTTAGGAGCATGGCTAGAAGGAATATCTGGTGGGACTTTTATTTCCTCAATTCAGTTGGCCACTAGTTGCAGCTTCAAATCTTATGTAGAAAAAAGCTTGGGCCACTTCACTTATGCTCCAAAAGAAATAAGCTTTGCTCAGTTAAAAACACAATGCTTCAACCCCCTTGGATATTCATCAAGCAGACCAACCTTTTCCTACTGTCTGTTTCTATTGTCTATTGCAGTGTTTCCCAATCAGGGGTACGTGTACCACTATGGGTACGCGAGCACACCTCAGGGGGTACTTGGGAAAATGTAATAACAACAAATATATGGAGTGTAGTCACATTGGGATAGAGGAACAGATATAGTGCATGAGTGAGGGCGGTACTCATCATATGACAAAATTGCTTAAGGGGTACGCTGAACAAAAAAGGTTTGGGAAACACTGGTCTAGTGCTTGCAAAATGTTACTTTACTTTTCTCAAAACGATGTTCATCCCATACCCGTGGGAAAAGTCTGGGTGCTCTCGTCTCCAGTGCTCTCATCCATGCTTGGAGTGCCCTTCAGCACGGTCGGTACCTAACCCCACGTTGCTTTAGGGACTGTACAATACCCTGTATCTAAATACGTGTAATTTACTTTGGATAAAAGCGTTATCTCAGCAGAATATAATGTAATGGCAGGAACCCACGCTGGGCATTGTGTGTGTGTGTCTACCTACGGTATGTCTGGTTGTGAGTGCCCATGTCTGTGTCTGTGTTTATGTCTGCTTGTTTGCATGCATTTTTGTGAGCATAAGTGTGTATGTATAATGTGTGTGTGTGTGTGTGTGTGTGTGTGTGTGTGTGTGTGTGTGTGTGTGTGTGTGTGTGTGTGTGTGTGTGTGTGTGTGTGTGTGTGTGTGTGTTTGAGAGAGAGAGAGAGAGAGAGAGAGAGAGAGAGAGAGAGAGAGAGAGAGAGAGAGAGAGAGAGACAGCGAGAGAGATAGAGAGAGAGAGAGAGGGAGAGAGAGAGAGAGAGAGAGAGAGAGAGAGAGAGAGAGAGAGAGAGAGAGAGAGAGAGAGAGAGAGAGAGAGAAAGCTCATAGGATCTCATAAGAGAGATCAGGCTTTCTTTTATGTCTACATTAAAGCATATTAAGAGCTCATAGCCAGCCTATTTTTAAACGTTACAAGCCACTGCTGAATGTAATCACAGCAACATTTTTTTATATAAAAATAATTTCGGAGGCCTATAAATTACTTCATAATCGTGGTCTACAGCAGCTTGTAAAGCTCTCCCTATTTAAAGATTTACGCTCCACACGCCTCTGGGGAGCGCAAGCAAGCTCTCGTGCGCACACACACACACACACACACACACACACACACACACACACACACACACACACACACACACACACACACACACACACACACACACACACACACACACACACACACACACACACACACACACAGTAGAGGCTCTCTCTCTTTTAGTGTCCTACAGTAAACATTTACATTGTGTTCTTATACATCTGTGAGTCTCGTGTCCCGGTGGGTTTCAGGTCTGTGAGGAAAAAGGAAATGAGCGATTTTTCTCCCTCACTCTAAATCAACAGAGCTGTCTCTCCTGGGCTGGGAGAACAGGGGGAGAAAGGAGAGGTGCGGAGGAAAAAGAGGTAACAGGAGAATGCTGATGCGGTTGGCGGGAATGAAATGTATTAAGGAGGCACCGGGGGGATACAGGGGACCTACAGTGCACATTAATCACGAGTACACCCCGTTTGAAAAGTAACATTTTGAACAATGTTTCAATAAGCACACACAAGTTATTTCCAAAATGTGCATGGAGTAAGTTTAATACAACATCTGTTGATCTTACAACACAAAAGGAAGGTTAATAGTGTAACTTAAAATGATGGTGGTGCGAAAGTGAGTACACTCCCTATGTTAAAATTCCATAAAGATGATGAGAATAATTCCATAAAGGATCATGATCTCCTTCAGCAGACACAGTACATGTTGCCATGCATATTTCTTTTGGTGAAATTCATCTTCTCAATGTTGACAGCTTTTTTGCAGTCCCATTACCATGCTTGATTACCATGGGGCACCTTTCTTTGCACTAATCACTTGTTTGTGAAGTGAAAGCCCAACTGGGAAACTCGCATTGTCATTGTGACACAGCACTCCACAGCACACAAGTGCACGCTCCACACAACAAAATTGCTTTTATGCCTCACCCGTGTAAGGGGGCAGCCCCCAGTAGCGCCCGAAAGGGAGCAGTTCAGTGTACCTCAGTCATGGAGGAGGATGAGGGGAACACTGGTTAATTACTCTCCCCACCAACCTGGAGTCAAACCAGCAACCTTTTTTACCACCACAAATGCTTGACACCATCTAAAGCAGATGTGTTTTATCATTGACTGGTGTACTCATTCTTGGTGTGCACTGTAATAAGTGCTATGGGCCAGTCACATGTCTCGCACGAGAGCACTGAAATATCAAAGACCATATGTAGCATGACAAAAGAAAACAATTAAAGAATTGCATGTAAGTGGTAGGTATTTTGGTCTGGAATGGATTGTCTATTTAATGATAAGCAGACTGTCTGGGCTCTTCTGATTGGATTACTTCTGGTTTTAATGCCAATTATTTTGGAGGGAGGAATTGCCTGCAATTTCCATTTACATCCATCTGGTAGTCATTATCAAGTGTTTTTGGACAGTGATGTCTCTTAAATACTTGTCACATCAAGGTCTTCTCAGTCTGTGATAGCTGTCAGTTTGTTTGACAAATGGAAAGCAATTATATGATTTACTTATTTTACAAGAGGGCTACACTCATTTGTGCCCCTGGCATTTCCACACTCGTTTTTCACGAATTTGAAAAAAGAATCCTCTCTCAAATAAGGTGCATATACTGTAGCCTACATAAAAAAGGTGGATATGTAGATAAAGAAGAAAATATTTATTTAGGTTAGTGTTAGGTAACCTGACTCTCGACAGGTCCTCATGTATTTCCGCTTTTCGTGTGCTTACACAAGGATCTGTAGGATCTTTGGATTTGCCCTGCTCTCGAACTGCCACGCAGCCGAACCAATCAGGATCGCAGACTATTATTCAGAGATGTGACATAGTCAAAGTTTACACGCAGTGGAGAAGGGAAAAACAAGTGAAACGCAACAGTTGTTTCAGAGGACAATGGCTGCTCGCATGGACTCACTTGTTGACATAGATTCTGTTAATTAAACTATATTTTTGAATCTGAGAGTAGTTTAAGTAGCACCTCATTAACAATGTCAGACAAGTGATTTCTTCATGTCCAAGGATTTTTTTTCTTTGATAAAACCACACTTTCTCAGACCTAAGCATATGGCATAGTTCCATAATAATGTTTGTGGAACCCATTCATCTGCCGACAGTAAGGCTAAGGCTTGCTCTTTTGGTAATTTTGGCATATTTACGTCATGTAATTTTATATGTAACACAATGGTCATCAATATGCATGAATGGATATGCATGGATGGATGGATGGATGGATGCAATATGCATATGCATATTCATCAAATAAACCTATTATTCAATTTTCATCAATTGATTTAATTTTATGAGTGTGAGAGAAATATTGGCTTGTGGCACCATCGGGTTTAAGCAGTCGTCTCTGTAGCAGCAGGGGATCTGGGCATAAATAATATTAATAATATGGCAGAGGGCTTAATTGCTAACATGTTTGATTCGCGGTGCCAAAGGCGGCTACAGTAACTCACTGAAGCAGTGCAGACCTGTTACGGCTGGTGCTGGCTGCAGGGTCATTAACTAACTGAGGGCCATTATTCATATTTCACCCTTTTTAATTCTGCACTGATTTATCTGTGTCCTGTGCAAGACCCTTATTATAAATGATATACAGTATTATATATCAGTGAGTCCGTGCACATGGTACATCATGATGCATGCATGCACATTTTAAGATTTGGATTTGGAGTTGTTCTTTTCTGAAGAGAGAAAAAAATGTTTCTGTAAGCAGTAGATCCTCTCCACTCCTGTCCCTCACAAATAGATGCGTCAGCAAGAAGGACTTGAGTTCAAATAGTGAGATGTGGATCAACTCAGGAGCAACTCACTCAGGTGTGGAAGTGTTTAATTTTACCTTGAAAGGTGCAAGAGTCAAGACTAACGTGTCGCCATGGCGTCTTCAGCAGAGCTCTGGAATGAAGATTCAAGATTCAAGATTCTTTTAATAGTCCCGAAGGAAATTTGTCTTGGACATACAAAGCTGCCACATACACACAACATACACATGACGCCAAAAAACAAAAACAACAATAAACACACACATACATAGAAACTCTTAAGTGCATATCCACCACAGCCCACCACCCACATACATGGCATTACAGGATGGTAGTTGTTAACGACCTGCGTTCAGTAGGTTTTACAGAAACAGGGACAAAAGAAAACCTATACCTATTCAAAAACCTTTTCTTGTTTTTAACTGGTACTCTGAATCGCCTGAAGAGAAGGACAGGACACTCTTCAGATTTTTCTTTCTTTATTCGGAACCTATTGGTGCAATTGCTGTGACATGCTGAAGAAGGGTTCTGCCCAAAATGTTTGTAGGCGAGTAAAGAAAGAAAAATCTGAAGAGTGCTGTCGCTTCGCTTCATTCACTTATGTTTTCTGTGGGATTCAGCAGCCAGTTAAGAACCGTGGGTGTTAGTCATTAGGCGATAGTGTGCGCGCGTCTCCTACACTTCACAAGTCTTCGGCAGAGTCTCAACTCAATACCTCTCAACTCCTCTCAAATATTGTTGGCCCTGCCGTGGCCTAACGGTAGGGCACTGGGTTACTACGCCGGCGACCCAGGTTCGATTCCGGCCCGGGTCATTTGCAGATCCTTCCCCATCTCTCTCTAACCACTGATTTCCTGTATCTCCTCCTCTGGGGTGAGTTTCTCAAAAGAGAAGTTGTTAGCCTGTTAGCAACTTCGGTAGTTGACAATGGGAAAATGCATTGAAAACAACAAAGTAGCTAATGTAGTAAGCAACTTTGGGTTTGAGAAATTCACCCCTGTACTGTCAGAAATAAAGACGAAACATATATATATATATTTCTACCGTACCCTTGATTAATCAGAAAGAACTACTTAAGGGCATGATTAATGAGCAGCATAGAAACCCCTGTAACACACAATACGTGTGTTTTGTTTTCCCTGTTTTGTGGCCTTGGTTGCCAATCGCAACCGTTGATGTGCTTGCTCTGAATTACTGTAGGAAAATGTTACACGTATTAGCATAACAACATGACTCGAGTGCAGATGGACAGTAGACCATTTTGGTCCGACTTTCCCCCCTTTTTCGCTGGACCTCTCCAAAGAGCTTCCTGATCATTGTGCTGCTGCTGCTGCTCCAATTGCAAACCACCAGAACCAGAACTATCCTTTCTGGGCCATCTTCCACCGTTGGAAGTGTCTGGACTGGAGCTGAGGATCTCTGGACCTTGTCATCTCCTTATTCCCCACTTAGCCTTGCCCAGTGTTTGCAGATGTTTTTCTTGCGGAAAGGCAAGCAATGGCGGCAGCTGGGCTGGCTGGGCACATCTCCCTTGTGCTGCTCAACAGGGCTGCTGATTGCTTTGGCTGGGCCTGGGATAAAGTCATCTGAAAGGCCCTCCCACCCAATACATACAATGTAATGAGGGCCCAATTCTGACCCCCCTCCCCAGGCCCTGGAATGACTCCTTTGTCCCTCACCTGTTGGCTCACACACTGCTCACCCTCTGGTGAGTCAGACACACCTAGTCAGTGCCCCCCCCCCCCATTTCTTTCTGGCATGGGCCAGAGTGGAATTGGGCTGTTAAGCCCTTTGGAGCATCGATTTCCGTCATCTGGAGCAGCAGCGGGCCTGGCTAGTGTTGCCGTCCCCTGGCTAGCTTTAAAGGTCTCAGAGTGTAGCTCCCAAGGTCACTTTGAGAGCCCGAAGGTCATCTGATATGAGACGTCCCGCAGTGGTGTCTCGCCCCCATTCTTCAAGCCTTGACAACTGGCCGTCCTCCCGCCATTCTGGGCCCCGTTCCCAGACACATTCCCGAACTCTGAAACCCAAACACGCCTTCCATTTTTTACTTTAAAATTACAATGAAAACATGAAATAATTCAATGCATACTGTACAAGTAACAGTACCAGAATGTTTTTATGTCCAGATCATCCCGTGCATAACTGCAGAAATTTCCTTAATTCAACCTGTAATGTGTTCAGTATGACTGCTCTGGCTTTTTTTTTTTTGCAAACTTGCCAAGTCCACTGGAATGGTCAAAAAAGAAGCAATAGACAACCATTCTTCTGTATGCATCACTGTCTGACTTTAAATCATTTTCAAGCCTCTGTAGGAAAAAAATAAGACCAATTACTTCATTATGTCACTGTCTTAGCACCTCCTTAGGAAAAAGAAAGCCAATCACTTCATTGTGTCGCTGTCTTTGCACCTCCGTAGGAAAAAGAAAGCCAATCACCTCATTGTGTCGCTGTCTTTGCACCTCCGTAGGAAAAAGAAGACCAATTACTTCATTGTGTCGCTGGCTTTTGCGGATCTCCTGGTGGCTCTGCTGGTCATGCCCTTTGCTGCCATGGAGTTGACCACGGGCCAGTGGAGGTACGGGGAGACCTTCTGCCTGGTCAGGACCTCCCTGGATGTGCTGCTCACCACAGCATCCATACTGCACTTGTGCTGCATCGCATTGGACAGGTAAGCACAAAGATTCAAGATTGAGAAAGCTCTATTGTCTAATACGTATGTTGACATATTAGAAAATTGTCTTTTGATTTGAAGGCTTGTGTGTCTGTGTGTGTGTGTGTGTGTGTGTGTGTGTGTGTGTGTGTGTGTGTGTGTGTGTGTGTGTGTGTGTGCGTGCGTGCGTGCGTGCGTGCGTGCGTGCGTGCGCGCGCGCGTGCGTGCGTGTGTGTGTGTGTGTGAATAAGACAACTAAGACACAAATAAGACACAAAACAAGACATTACATGATATTGTCTGGCCCTTATCAAGTGTTGCTGGAACTAGTGAAGTTGCGCAAATTAGGAAAGGAAAGGACGAATTTCTTTACGTTGTATCATGGTTATCAAAACAAGTTAGGAATGCATTTCTAAGGCAGTGCAGTAGATTGCATTTCCATTTAGTTAAAAGGGTAGTGATTTTGTATGAACTGTGCATGATGTTTTGCTGAGAGCCACCCTGAGAACAAGAGAAAATCATGCTAAGTGGCTTCTCACAGAACATCCTGACATGCCTTGACATTTTTTTCCAAGTGTTTTCTAGGGTTTTTTTCAAGCTAATTACTGTAATCACCTCAGCAAATCACCCCTGGGGTGCACTTCTCAAAAGAGAAGTTGTTAGCCTGTTAGCAACTTCGGTAGTTGCCAATGGGAAAATGCATTGAAAACAACAAAGTAGCTAATGTAGTAAGCAACTTTGGTTTCCAGAAATGCACCCCAGCTGATGCTTTTAATGTGTCATCAGCAGGCAAGAGAAGACGCTGAAGTATGTCTATGTCTGCATGGGAAAGTAAGAAACCTAATTTCAAATTCTTTGTATGACCAGTGGATGGAAAGAAATTGACAATAAAACCGACTTGACTTCACTTGATTTGAAGTCTCCAACATTGCAGGATTACAGTACATTGCCAATACATTTGAACAAAAGTGCGTATTTTCGTCTGCTCTGTGGCCGTCGACCGGGGTTTGATTCCTGGCCCAGGTCATTTGCCAACCCCTCAACGTCTCTCTCCCCATTCGCTTCCTGTCCACCGCTCGTACTGTCCTATCATCAATAACGTAAAAAAAGCGTAATTTCCCCCCCCCCTCAATTTCCCTTGCTAGAAGATGAGCTCATTAAAAGTGTGGATTTTCAGGATGACACTAGACATAACTAACCTACCTCCACACGAGAGTTGACTAAGAAACAGGGCTTTAAATCCAAAAGCTCCTGCTCACGTCAGTGTGTGTTGGCGGTGTTTTTTTTTTGACCAGCAGAGTTTCAGGCTTCTGAAGAAGACTCACTGAATAAAATACAACTCAATCAGCCCCCCTACTCTTCGCCTTCGCCTGGCTGGCACAAGGTCCAGAAACATATTTGCATTTCAATCCCTCTGCATTAGCAATTGGTCTTGTAAAGCCTGAAGAATTAATCGAGCTTAGCAAGAAGATTTTTTTTCCGCGTCTGAGTGTCTGTGCCTGACACACTAAAGCCTGAAGCAATCGTCCAGGGCTGCTGACAGTGTTGGCAGTAACTTATAGTACAAAGTCATCTGAATGCCCCCCCTCTCCTAAAAACATAGAATGTAATGAGGGCCCAATTCTGGGCCCCCTCTCTCCTTTGGCCCAGGACAATTGACCCCTTTGTCCCCTCCCGTCGGCTTCCCTGCAAGCACCACCACCCATGTGACCCATCATGACAACATCCACATGCAATATAATAATAACTGCTCATTGCCATGGGAATCCTGCTGAAACATGAACATTACATTAAATTACACGCATGTTGCCGGGGATACAATGTCAGACGATTGGATAGTTAGGATGAAAGCATGAATGCATAACCAAATATTAGACGGATATATATTCCACAATACGAGCATCTGTAGCAACAGCAGTGAGACGGATCAAATTGAATGAGGACTTACTGCTCCATCATGTGTGCATAATGCACGCACACACACACACACACACACACACACACACACACACACACACACACACACACACACACACACACACACACACACACACACACACACACACACACACACACACACACACACACACACACACACACACACACACACACACACACACACACACACACACATGCCAAGCCCTCTTCTCAGCTTCTACTGAGTTGTCTTAGTGGACAATGTAAATCCAAAACCCAAATACCTCTATTTTTGAATATACAGTATGTTCTCTATATGTCTTCTGTTGTCCAGTCTTGCACTTTAATGTCTGTATACTTTATTATCTATGTCAATGTCTATCCGTAAATTTTGTCTATGTCTGCATGGAAAAGTGAGAAACATAATTTCAACTCTTTGTATGACCAGTACATGACCAGACTTGACTTGATTTGACCACATGCAGAAAAAAAACATCTTTTTTATACTGCAGAAACGTTTTGTTTCCATTATTGTGATATCTGAGAGCTCAGATGTGACAGAAAGCCCAAAAGGTTTGTGAAAGCCAAAAAAACAATACAAAAAACCCCAGCCTCCCAAAATGCCACGAGACAGCTGCCTCAATCTATTACTAATTTGTGTTGCCATCTTTGTATGCATCGCCTGACTCATCTGCGTAATTAATGCATCTGAAGCATAGATCAGATATTCGGAAGCCAGGAAATGTCACATTGGTGGGGATGTGCGTTCGTTTTTTCAGCAACCGTCACCCATCCTCCACACATATGCACGTTCGCACGCACGCGCACACACACACACACACCGAACAGCGAACACCCCTTATTGGCTGTTGTTCTGAGAAGTCTGGCACGGTGTGGCAATCAACCACTGATGAGCTTGTCGCTTTATGTTTTTCAAGATTTTATTTTCCCTTGAATGCCACCCCGTAGACCCTAAGTATTTAATAGCTGTAATAACACTAGCTGTCAGCACAGGCTATCCTACCCTGTTTTGCATCCAACACAAGCAAGACACACATTTGTTTCCATGTCTACCCTTACCGTAGGTCCATTTTTTTAACGCAACATATCCCCCAGCTGTTCACTTGCTGACGAAAAATAAATAGTGAAATAGTGTAAAAATGAATATTTATACTTGTATCACTTGTATGTACAGTAATCACTATTTCAGTTCAAATGCAAAAAAATCTCATTAAAGGTACGGTATACAGGATTGTAGCCTATGTATTAATATAGCATTGCAACTATGCTGCTCATATCAACTGTGCTGCCTATTCCCAAATTGTCCTTTTCATGATTATTTACTAAGAAAGTTTTGCAGCTAAACTTTTCTATCACTGGAAATTCAAAATGGCGGACATTTAGAAGATCCACCTTTTCATGTATGAAAAGTGTAATTTTCGCATCCATAATGAATACTTGGTGGTGGTATGTATTCATTAAAGAAATCGTGAAATAAGCTGCTAAAAATATTACATACGGCTCCGTTTAAAAGTCAGTTTCGCTTGTGAATACTGTTGCCCAGATACCTCTCCAGCCGTACTGTTGAAGAGATCAGGAGGGTTGTTCTTTCATTTTGTAGGACAAAGAGACTGCCAATTATTCGCACCTGGCTGCCGTGGTACACAACGAGTCACCTGCTGCACCCACACAAAGCTCCCAATTTCCTCCAGTTTGCCATAAAGTTCACTTTTCGTTATTTTATTTTTTTTCACCTCGTAAAATCATGTGGCAAAGAACAGATTAAAATCACATCAAAACAAGGAGGTTAAATTGAGGCTTATAAACCGTTGGAACAAATGAATACACTATATCAGCTTACTTCTTCTTAAAAAACATGCCACGTCTAAAAATAGTCCATTATCAGATGGATGTCAATCAAATTCTAACCGGTTACATAAATGTTCGAGGATGACTCAGCGCTGCCAGTTGCACGGATTAGCGCCTTTCTCACAGGGGGCTTACAATTATTAGCAGCATGGTGTGTTTTTTTTATTTTTATACTGTATTGTGTGTGTCTCCTCTGTGGGTTTGGGCTCCCGCTGTAGGTATTATGCCATTTGCTGTCAGCCACTGGTGTACAGGAACAAAATGACCCCGCTGCGAGTGAGCCTGATGCTGGGAGGATGCTGGGTGATCCCCTCCTTCATCTCCTTCCTACCCATCATGCAGAGCTGGAACACCATTGGCATCGAGGACATTGTGAGTATACGTGTAACCGGCCATCTGGGTACTTTGTTTGTGAACGAACGGTTCCGCCCCCTTTTAGGGGAAAACAAACCAAATGTCTCATTGACTGACATGCAACATCGGCTAGCCTAAATAAATACAGTACATGCCTCAGCCACGGCTGTGTGGCTATATTTGAACAGCCGACAACACAACACGTCTACAGCATGATGAGTGTGAACAGCGCTAGTGTACAGGTCTTGTGTTCATTCTTTCCCAACACCACCATGACTTTGTCTTGGCTTATCCCCCAATGTCATCCCCCAAAAAGGGGCATAACGCACATGGCACACGTCATGCCGGTTACACCATTGGCATCGAGGACATTGTGAGTACAGCCTATTATATGAGTGGGTTTCAAACTAGTCCTGTCTTTTCCTGTTTCTAGTGGCCTCTTGCCTTAGTGTCAGAAAACAATTAACGAGCTGTTTCCACATAGTTGAATATTTTTGAAAACGCATTGGATTTGGCCTTCCCTTTCCACATAAACAGAATTTTGAAATCCACAAATATCCCGTTTAGGAGGCTAAAACACACCTGTTAGAGTGTAGTGGAAAGTGCGCACATCCAGCAAAAAAGCATCAGCAGGTGCCAGATCAAAAAACTGTCACATGTAGGAGCGGGAAAGGATCTGCACACTGCTTGCAAAAGACTTCAAGAAGATCTATGATCGAAACGTTGCTCCTAATAAATTAAGTCTTTTGCAAGCAGTGTGCAGATCCTTTCCCGCTCCTACATAAAATACACCTGTTGCAATGGAGTTTTATTTTTATCCACATGTTGCATTTACACCTAAACAGGAGAAAAATATCCACGCTTAAAAATGTCCGGCTACGTGGAAACAGCACCTACGTTTCCTCACTGTTAGAATAACTTTTTGGGGGGATTTTCCCCATTCAACATCATGACTGCAAATGAGATAATGAGGTTTGAATTGTGCGTTTGCAAGATACAGTATGGAATATATAACCTTGAGCCTTACATCATGAGGCCACAAGTGAAAGGGAAGGATGAGAGGATGTGTAATGACTCACACCCTGTGTTTGCTCTGTTTGTTTGGAAGGTGCTCTTCAGTCACTTTGCGTTGAGGAAGCTACATATTACTTCCAGGAACCATTCTTAAAAAAACATCTAAAAATCTGTTTCATCCCAAAGAGCTAGTACAGTATGTTTGACAAGCGAATAACTTAGTAATATTAATGTTGTGCTTTGTGATGAATCTGTGTCTTGAAACACAGGATATGTCGAGCTTTAACTTGACACTTTAACATCAACAAAACATTAAAGTATTATTACAGACATCTAAAGTGTGCCAAAAGGTCAGTAAGTCTCCCGAATGTTGATAGCGACTTCACGACGCTTGTAAATTTAGATAAGATATTGACTATTCTGAATTTAGCATAGCCCATGCCGGGCCACACAATTGTAAAATATACTGAACAGAGTTAAACAATGCCTTCTCCGTTAATACCGTTTACTTTGAGAGATGTAGGCCTACGTTGCACTCCACCTCCAGTTGGTGATTTCAAAACCCTGAATGGGATTCATACCTCTCTGCGATTGACCTTAGACACATACTGTATGTATTCTCAGAGCACGTTTTGGCCCTCACTTGCCTGTTTTAGATTTAAATCACTTTTCTGCCAAAACAAAAAAAGGCGCTGGTAGATGATATAGGTTCCCCATGCTGGTGGCGTGGACAGCAACAGATGGTAGGTACACATCCCCCTCTGCCCTTGACCAGAGACCAGAAATGGAGGAGATGCCCATGTAAGGGCATTATTGCCTTGTCCGGACGGGGGTGGGGGTGGGGGGGGGACTTCTCACACGTTTGTGTGTCGAATGTTTTGACACTGTTGAGGTCCGGGCCTGGGATGACGCGGCGGGTTGCCGGGGCGAGTTTTGGTTCACGAGTGCAAGGGTCAGCCCCCAAACTGCTTGAGGTAATTTGTGTTTGTTGAAACCGATTAGAATGACGGCGGATATTTATAGATTCCGCGGTCATATGTATACCTAATCAAAATGCCCTGGGAATTTCTTTCGTCACCCCCTGAGAGCAGCGCCCTTGGGCTCCCACCCAAGCACTCGAGGGAAATGTGTACACACGGCGCACAGCACACGGCCGAGTTGCCGAGCTTCATGATTACTAAATCACAGACAAAAGATCTTGAACAGTCTTCTCTCGTCTCATTTTGGCAAGGGAAATGGCTTGAACATTTTTTTATGCTCAGATGGCTGTGTTTATCTCTTCTCTTTCCATGCTGGCTTCCTTGACTTTCTTTCTCTCCCATCTTTCATCTATTCTCTCTCTCTCTCTCTCTCTGCATGTCTTTCGCCGTGGCCTGGCCTGCAGATCGAGCAGCGGAAGTTCAGCAGCACCACCAACGAGACCTACTGTGTGTTCCTGGTAAACCGGCCGTACGCCCTTATCTGCTCGGCGGTGGCCTTCTACGTGCCCCTGGGCCTCATGGTGCTGGCCTACCAGCGCATCTACGTGACGGCCATGGAGCACGCGCGGCAGATCGGCACCTTGCAGCGCGCCGGCTCCGCCCCGGAGCACCTCAGCGGTAGTGGGGGTGGAGGTTGCGGTGGCTGTGGAGGTGGCACCGGTGGCAGCGGCGGCGGTACTCCGGAACCGCACGGCTCCAGCCGCATGAAGATCGAGACCAAGGCAGCCAAGACGCTGGCCGTCATCATGGGCTGCTTCTGCCTGTGCTGGGCGCCGTTCTTCGTCACCAACGTGGTGGACCCCTTCATCCAGTACTCGGTGCCGTGGCAGATGTGGACGGCCTGGCTGTGGCTGGGCTACGTGAACTCGGGCCTCAACCCCTTCCTGTACGCCTTCCTGAACCGGGCCTTCCGCCGGGCGTTCCTCATGATCCTGTGCTGCGGGGACGAGCGCTACGTGCGCCAGAGCAGCTACGGGCCGTCCAGGCCGCACTCGGGCTCCGCCAACGGCACCACCATCGCTCTCAGGTAAGGCTCGTGGTGCTGGTCTGGTGGTTGGGGGACGGAGGGAGGGTGTTTGGTGGGTTTGTTGGTTGGATGGGTAGAGGACGCTCAAGTGAAAAGATATTCGTTTCGGACAAGAGACCGGGGTTGGGGGCCCACCATCACTGTAGGTAAGGCTCCCGGTGCTGGTGGTGGTGGTGGAGGTGTGATTGTGGGCAGGGGCGGTCCTATTGGTGAGCTGACCGGGCAATTGCCAGGGCGACAGGTATGAGGGGGTGGCACCATCATGAAACTCCGGACCCGACAACATAGCAAAAATCACAATTTAGTGATTTTAACATGATATTTCAACGCTAATATTTTCATTTTCATTTTCACTTTTGCAACAATAACATCGCATTTTTAGGAGCAATTTATACGCATTTTGTCATCATTTTGGCGATTTATTTTGTGGTGGGCACCGGGTTGCAGGAAGGGCCGCCAGAAGGGGACGCAAATCATTGTAGGATCACCACTGGTTGTCATATGGAGGGTGGCTGGTTGGTTGCTTAGTTGAGTGGGTGGAGGCTGCTCAAATGAAAAGATATGAGTTTCGGGCAGGAAACCTGGGTCTTGGTTCATTACTTTTCCCTCCGTGCCTGGACAGCTTATCTGAAGGCCTTGGGATCACCGTCGTCTGTCATTGGAAGCGTTGAGGTTTTGGGGTGTTCTATTTTCCTGGAGTTCTTAGAGAATAGTGGCTTGAGGCTAAGCCATCTGGAATGCATTATAGAAACGCATGCTTTTACATGGTCCTTTTGTATACAGACAGCATAAAATAAGCTGCAAATGAAAGAAAAATAACTAGCGTGCAGAACATTATAAATGCAATATCTTCTTTCGCAGCCTATAAACATGGCCTCTTAGTGAGAGTAATGTCCTCGTAAAAAAAGCCCTCCATTCATTTTCAAAAACATAAAACATTGTTATAATATAAACCATGTGCTCATTCAATTATTATTCTTATTATTAGCGGTATGGAACAGCTAATGAAATGTAATAGAATCAGAGGGGCAATCAAGTGCATGAAAGCATTCATATTCCTGCCTTGATGTTGCCCAAGAAAGTCAAGGTGAACAGAGGTCATTTCCTGAGGAGACTCCGGGTGAATGTCAATGTCTGTATGTTTCACTGAGCTTTTCCTTTGTTTTCCTCGTCTGGTGTTTGACGTCTGTTTTTCTGCAGGAACGAGGGCCTCACATGTCACGTCTCTGACCATTTTTATTTCTTCCAGCGTCTTCATAAATGCCCTTTTGGAAGACTGACATCACCATAACCCCCACCTCCACCCCCACCACCACCCCCCATCCACTTTTTTGTTCTTTTCCGCATCCCTCCCTCATCCAGGGGCCAAACCAAAACAAAACACTTCTCGTGTTGATGGGGTTACGGCGCTGAATACTAACTGTGCCATTCGGGTTGGCCAGGCCAGCCAGGACAAAACAACACAATAATGATTTGTCAGTCAGTCATGGATGCTATTTCTATCAACAGTGCGTGGTGACTTAATGTTGTGGCCTTTCTGCCCGACTGGCTGCTATTATATTATTTCTGTGCTAATGAGATTGTTCTCGGTGGTTTCTTTCCCTTTCTTTTGAGGTGGGGAACAGTAGTTTTACATGTTGTTTTAGTGGGTGTGTCCCCCACTTTGCTCTTGTTTGTTCCAGTGCTGTTTTGTGGGTTTTCTTTTTCACTCTCTTTTTTTTTTTTGCTCCTCCAATTTTTATGTTTATGGCTCTTTAGACCCAAAAAAATCCGTTAACGCAACTTTACTAAACAGCTCTCTCTTCGCCCCACCGCATGTGTTTTCTTTTAACTCATTTATGGAAAAGGACGCTTCATCATACACAGGCCGCCAGTCAGCATTTGACGCACTGCGCTCTGTGTGTGCGTGTGTGTGTGTGTGTGTGTGTGTGTGTGCGCGTGTGTGTGTGTGTTTTTATGGGACGCGGCTTAAAAAAAGCTTAGAACGTGTGGAACAGGAAGTGAAAAAACAAATAGTATTAGAGCTACCCTAATGTCTGTGTGTGTGCGTAAAAAAAGACAATCGCAGACACAAAGCAGATGTCGCTTTTTTCCGCTCTGAATTTAATTACTGAAACTAGAATAGAAGCTGTTGGCAAATCGTTCCGGATTGCTTGTTAATAAGTCTGCTGATGTGTTAAGCAGCATCGGCCATGGTAAAATGGGTCATTATATTTAGATTTCACCGATTTCACTCTGTCCAATTTCTTTTATTTAAAACATTTTTTTTTTTTAAGTTTTGCACTTTTTTATTTTCATTTTATTTTTGCTGCCTGATTCTTGATGATCTTTGACACGTTGAGCTTGTGTTGCTGTATTGGTTATCTTGAGGTTATGGTATGGCCCCCTGTCTGGATGACTCTGATGCCAGAGGACGGATGTACTCTGGAGAGCTGGTCCTCTTTCTGAAGTATCACTGTCTCATATAATTAGCATTCACATTTTGTCAGCAAACCCCCAGATATTTAAGATGAATTATAATTGGGGCGGGTTATTCAGGATTACATGTGTTACATGCAGATATTGGGATTGCCAGAAGCTTGCAAAAGTCTGTCTTTTGTCTATCAAATGTATTTTTTATAGGGTTACGGATTCAATATTGTGTTTATTGTACAGATATGTATTTATTTCTCCTTTATTTTACTAGGGTAAAACACATTGAGGCAGTTGCCTCTTTTTCAAGTGGGCCCCTAGCCAAGAGAGCAGCAAAATACACACAATGCACTCACAATACAGACAGAAACAAACAGAAAGTCACAAAAGACAACATATCCACAGAAAGCAAGGCATAAAAGATTGAGACATAAAAACATGCAGGACATAACCATGCAGATATTGAAATATGCAGGACATAACAAAAACATGCAAGTGAGGCAAACAGAGCTCAACAAGATAGCAAGACATCTGCAACACCATACCAGACAACACCATACCAGACAGCACAAATGCACAATGCTCAGCAAGAAAGGCAAGAGAAAAAAAACATAGCATAAAGGGCAACAGGATAGATAGGTTCAGAGATAGAACACACACATTAGCACCTATGGCAGGGATGTCAAACTCAAATTGACTGAGGGCCAAAATCAAAAGCTGGAACGAAGTCGCGGGCCGAACTCAACAATTATTTTTACAAATGGACTAAAATTGTGCATGCATGCACTTCATACTCGTAGTTAAATTGTGCATACAGTCTTTCCCATCATATTTGTTAGTTAAAATGTATCTGCACATCCTGTGACAGCAAATTCCATGTTCAAGTTGTGTTACGCTATACATTAATGGTGTATGTGGGCCAACTGTAATACACATTTGAAATGATCTCGCGGGCCAAATAAAATGGTTCTGCGGGCCAAAAAATGGCCCCCGGGCCTGAGTTTGACATCCCTGACCTATGGGATGATAGGATGCAAAGTTGTGATTCTGTAGACTAGTGGAACACGACCAAGGCTGTGGTATGTGAAAGAAATATCTACATGTAAAAAGATTGTAGCTTTCCATAGCTGTGAACATTGCAATAGGTAAAAGTATGAATGTTATTTGATGAAATAGATCTTAAAATGGTGTGTGTGTGTGTGTGTGTGTGTGTGTGTGTGTGTGTGTGTGTGTGTGTGTGTGTGTGTGTGTGTGTGTGTGTGTGTGTGTGTGTGTGTGTGTGTGTGTGTGCGTGCGTGTGTGAGCGCGTGCGTGTGTGCGTGCGTGCGTGCGTGCGTGCGTGTGTGTGTGTGTGTGTGAGTGTGTGTGTGTGTGTGCATGCTTGCGTGTGTGTGTTTGGGGGTGGTCAAGTGGTTCACAGTGCCCCTCTTTTCGGCATCCCCTGAGTGCTCTCTGCTTTTCACCACCCAGCTGGAGTGCATGAAGCATTTAATTGCTCCAAAAGTGGCAGCAGCTGCACCTCTCCCCTCCCCTCCCCCTCTTGACCTCATCCCTCCCTTCTGCCCTCCCGCCCTCCCGCCCCATCAGACGCCTCCCCTCCCCTCCCCTGCCCCTGTTGCCCCCACCCCACCCCACATCCCTCCCGCCCCATCAGACGCCTCCCCTCCCCTCCACCAGCCCCCTCAGTCCTCTGGTCTGTGTTAGTGATTTGGGTGCTGGTTACACGTATGAGGATATTTTTAAATGCAGATTTTTAAAATCTGTTTACGTGTAAACACGACATGTGGATAAAATGAAAAACTCCATAGTGACTGGTGCGTTTTAGCCCCCTTAATGGGATATTTTGCGCATTCTAAAACGTGTAGTAAGGTCGAGGTCAAAACCAATGCGTTTTCAAAAAAAGCTTCCTGATGTATTCTGAAAAGTCCAAATAGCCTTGTTGCCTGCAGCCTGCTGGAAGCAACAGAGTGGTGGTACTGGCGCATCGTCACTCACCACCACTACTAGCATCCTGCTCAGGGACGCTGAAAGGGGGATGCAAAGGGGTCAGTTGTCCCAGGCCCAGGGAGAGGGGGTGGCCCATTACGTTGTATGTATTGATCGTGGTGGGGTGGGGGGGGGGGGGGTGCTTTCAGAAGACTTTGTCCCGGGCCCGACCAAATCTGTCGGCAGCCCTGATCCTGCTATTCAACTTTGACGCTGTTTGACGCAGATCAGGCGGATCATGATCACCTCATCATTAATAAGAGACGCCGAGCGTGGCTGGCGTTAATGCGACCCTTAATTAAGAAATGCATTTCAGCCATCTCCTCCGGTCCCAGTGGGTTGTACTTCATCCAGCGCGTTATTGAATTCAGTTTGTTATGCGCTGCAGATCTGAGCAGCAGTGTCTTGGGTACCGGTAAGCTGAGGTTGATTGAGGTGATGTGTGTGTGTGTGTGGTCTATTGAGATCAGCCGGCGCTGGTTTGTTGAGCAGAGCTACTGAATATGATAGAGAAAGCCAGCGCTATTATCTGACCAAGCCTCCTCCTACTACAGAATAGTGGAAGTGCCTGTGCAAAAAAGTAATATGGGCCAACTGGGAAAAAAAACATTTCAAGAGTTCAGATGCAAAACCCCATAAGTGCCTTTTCAGAAATGAATCTTAATCTTAAATAAAGCTATCAAAATTGCACATTTTTACATTTTATTTATGTAATATAACTATTCATACATATTATCAAGTACATGAATGTAAACCAAACCAACAACCGGGTTCTCTGAAAAAATATAGAAGTGCAGGTCTTCAGAAATGGAGTTAGGGTTTTGCATCTGAACCCTTCATTTCCTGTTTGGTTTAAAGAATGGTTTAAATTCTGATTATACTTTAGACTTGATGGTTTTGTATTCATTTGTTGTGTATTCATGGTGCCATTGTCCCTAGTACATAAATAAATCTACTGAGTATTATTTAAAAAAATCATACATGGTATCTGTATATTTTCACTATGGTGTGGTAGCGTCGACCAATTGTGTTTGTACAACATGTTCACTTCTCTGCGCTTTCCTCCCAGAGGTTGTGGTACCTTCATTCAACCTTCATTCCATGATCCCTTTAATAATCCCTCTTTTTTCTCTTTCCATCACTTCCCTGCCATCTGCCCAGAATGTCACCTTATGTGTGATGTATGTGAAAAGTTTTTCTTTGTTGCTGTTTTGTTGTTGTTGCTGCTGTTTGTTTGTTTTTTTGTTTGTTTGTAGCTCTTACTGTAGATGGGCCTGTCAACGGGTCTATTTACTCCCTGCTGAAAACACTCAACTACATCATAACCACTGTAGAGTAAACTGGTCCACTTCGGAAAGACTAGGCCAGGGATGACTGGAGCACTCAGATACTTTTTAGTATTTTATTGTGGTGCAAACATTATGTCATCTCCGAAGTGGACCAGTTTACTCTACATTGTTTACCGTCCTGGACTGGACGCACCAAGAAGGTTAGAGCGCAAGTGACTTCCCTTTTACATCATAACCACATTGCTATGGCAATGTAGCCTAATTATTGTCAAGGTTCAAATCTCCTTGAGACTTGGTCTGACCAAGAGCATAACAATTAACATTTCCCAAACGGCATGGTTGACCCGCCTCCCTTGGTTTGCTTATGGTTGTTTGCTTCCTGACAAAGTGAAAGTACTTGCATTGCTCTTGACCTGACTAGTTGCGTCACTAGGAGGGCGCAGCCTGGCTAATGACAATGCAGAGAGCCCATTGTTATTTTGGTAACAAAAAGGTTGTAACAGAGGCTCTACGCTAAGGGGTTAACCTGTTCTCATCCAGTGACAGGTGTGTTATTTTTTGCTGGTATGATGAGTGTGCCCTTTCTAGGGTCCCTAGATATCGAGGAGCCCCATACATTAACATGTTCATGTAAATAGGGCGTGGGTGGTCCATTGGAGATGGGTCCACAACAAAGATGCAATAGAGAAGACGGTTTATTGATGTCATAAGAGCATAGTAAGGCATGGCCGCGAACAGAGTCGCTTTCTTCTTCTACGGTCAGTACTGGCGGCATAAAGTGCAATGCCACTACCGCCAGGGCTGTAGTGTGGAACAGGTCATAGGACACTGTGATTTTTGACATTGTAATTACTTAACATTGAGCCACACACTGAACATTGACAACTTTGGAGTTGCCTGTGTCAATTTTTTTATCCATCATGGCATCACACCTACTGCCCATGCACACCCTTTACTCAGGCTTTGCCTCTGTACTACACCGTGGCCAGTGTATCTTCCAGCCAGTAATACTTCTTTTTCAATATACGTTTTTTGGTCCACAAGGCCCAGATGCTACGGCGCTATGCCCCTGGCAGAAGTCCTTGTAAGAATGCTATGTTCTGGCCAAGCCCAGCCCAGCTCAGCCCAACCCAGCAGGAACTGGCCTGTTTTGCATGACCTCTTGCCCTCTCATTGCTGTGAGTTAGGTATTACCGTAATGCCCTCATTTTGTGCAAAGAGTCACGTTTCTAAGTGGCAAGGTTTCAAGCATAAATAGAAGGGGGGTGGAAAATGCTGGGTATTTTAGTAGAAGTAGGTACTGTACTTTGGACCCCTGATTACTGTGTGAAACCCTCTGCTTCTTGGTTCGTGTTTGAGCTGAAGGGGTTTTTTTTACCACCGCTCTCATTTTCTTCCTGCTTGCTCATAAGCTCTTCAGCGCTTTTTTTAAAATCCTGGAGTAGCTAATTCGTAAAAAGTGCATCCAGAAAACGTGCGGCTCCCTCGTGTCACTGACACCACACACAAACACAGCGCGTGCACGCACACACACACACACACACACACACACACACACACACACACACACACACACACACACACACACACACACACAGTAAATTTGCCAGTGTTAATTTTGCAGTGTTAAGGCTTATTAACACTATTGGAGTAATTCCAACACCAAATGGAGTGAGATGCTCTCCAGTGTCAGTGACAAATGAAGTTGTTGAATTGTGTGGAGTTAGAAGTACTCCAGAGAGCCCCCGCCTCCTCGAGGTGATGGAGTTTGTCTGCGCCATTGTATGCTCCCCGAAACTGCTTTACTCTTTATAGTGTTAGCTTAACACTACAAATCTAACACCAGTGTTTAACACTGATCTGGAGCAGGACCAAATAGACACTAGAACAGTGTTAATTTTAACTCTTTAAGTGTTATTTTAACACTATACAATTTACTGTGCACACACACACACACACACACACACACACACACACACACACACACACACACACACACACACACACACACACACACACACACACACACACACACTTATGAATATTTTCCCACCCAGATCATAGGCTTTCTCACTCGCATATTTTCTACCAGGCCACTTCAGTGGATTGCAGAGAGAGAGAGAGAGAGAGAGAGAGAGAGAGAGAGAGAGAGAGAGAGAGAAAGAGAAAGAGAAAGAGAGAGAAAGAGAAAGAGAAAGAGAGAGAGAGGGGGGAGAGTTGGCAATACACCCAGCCGCCCCTGAAGTCGCACAGATTTATTTTCCGTGCCCTTCACCGCTGGCCATGCCCCGCGGTCCTCCTCTCTCAGTGAACCAGGTGTATGCGGCCTTTGCTGCATCCTACGTAATGATAGTGAGCCATGTCTGCTTCTTTGATCCTCAACCTGTGTGACCCCATGTGATTTGTGGACGAGCTTTTGCTGTGGCCTAGCCTTCTCCTGCCTTCCTTTGAGGCTGATGGGAACTGACTGCTGCAAAGCAGGCCTCACCTCTCATTGTTAGCTATACCGTTTATGCATCCTCAGAATCAGCATAGAATAGAATAGAATAGAATAGAATAGAATAGAATAGAATAGAATAGAACAGAAACACAGACCATTATTGTGTGTGTTTACATGCACAGTTGGTAACTTGACTATTAGTTTAATATCAAATTCGGATGATATAAAGGGTAATTATAAGAGGTATATGTTTGGGTTACTAACATCCTGATTTACATGGAAGTACTAGCATTCCCATTTCGAGCAAACAAAGTGTGAAGCCAAAACAACATGGTGTACACAAAGTCCTCTGGACACCATTGCTTTTTGCAAGATATCTGATGACCCCTTTACCCAATTACCAATAGTTATTGTGTTTTTGGGGTATGGTTGCTCTTCAGGGTAGTTGGGACAACTTCAGAAGAAGGAACATTCTTAGATGTTATGTTTAAGTACACATTCACATGAAATGTATTTTTATGTGAAAGTGACTTTTTACTTACACAGTACACTAGTTTGGTTTAGACTGATTTCTGAGCAACTTTTCAGTAATTCCCATTGTTTTACTCGTTTCTCACTACTCATTGTAATGAATTTATAATTGTCAAGATTGCAAATAGAAAATTCCTGGTGACTTGTTAAGGACTTGGAAAAAATTGTGACTTGGACTTGGATTTGACTTGGCTGGGTTACGACTTGGACTTGACTTGGTCAAATGTGTCTTGACTTGTGACTTGACTCTGACTTGAGTGGAAAGACTTGAGACGAGACTTACTTTTGACTTGCACATTAGTGTCTTGGTCCCACCTCTGCCCCAGACTGATGCCCAGTTTGTCTCTCAGAATCAAATCTTGAATCAGGGGCAGATCCAGCCATTTTGGGGCCCATAGGAGAAATATAAATATGGCGCTCTGAAAAGTAATTCTTTAAACCCGTCACAAATTGGCATGGAAGGAACAAGGGTGTTCGACCTTGTATATATCTTTGAATACTTTACATACATGACGATTTAAGATCAGGCCTACTTTTTTGTGTGTGTATTGTGACTGGTGTGTGACAGTTGCATGCATTGCATGCGAAAGTCATAGCTGGTTCAAATTTCTCATGGCCACTGGATCTGCGCTGTCTCTAAATCGGGATGTAGAGGTGCTAAAGCTTGTATATCTCCTACCCGATGGGAGGAGATTAAAAAGATGATGTGCCGGATGTGAGGGATTGACTATGATTTTCCTTGCCTTTCTAATAACCTGTGATGAAAAGAGGGATTATTAGAAAGGCGAGGAAAACCATAGCCTCACATCCAGAACATCATCTTTTTAATGAATTAATAACATATACTACAGTGGTACTTACAGGTTATTACACCAGTTATTCCACTCTCTACCCAATGGGGAAGTAGTACACTGTAATTAAAGGTCTCTTAAAATAAAGTGTTACCCAGTACCCTCGTATATACTCGTACATCACTTATTCAACTGTACCTAATGAAGTAGACACACGGTAATCAAATGATTTTAAGACAGGTGCACTGGTCTATAGAAACTGCAGGCCAGTTACCCAGTGAAGTCACCGGTGTTTTCTTGTTCCTTTTCCTTTTGACAGCTCTGGTGGAAGTACACCATACAACTCCACCATCAGAAAAGAACACCCCATTCAATGGCGGACTTGGGGATGATCTCCATTGGTTAGATCACTTAAGTTAGGGTTGAGTTGCTGAACCTTGTGCAGCAAAACGGCATGCAGGGTTTGGACTCTGTTGGAGGATATCTGAAAAGAAATATCCACTCTGGCATATTTGTAGGTTGCTTAGGAAATGGGAAAACATTTTATGGTCACATGAGACAAAAATAGACCTTTTTTTGGCAATCCTCAAATGTTTAAATGTTTAAAACGCATGCACGCACACACACACACACACACAAACACACACACGCGCACACGCACGCACACACACACACACACACACACACACACACACACACACACACACACACACACACACACACACACACGCACACACGCACACACGCACACACATACATAGTGTAAATGGTGTACAGACAATGCCCAGAACAACACCATCCAAATCCTGAAGCATGCCAGTGGTAAGACCATGCTGCGTGGGCACTTCCCCCAACTCCAAGAACTGAGAAACATTTTAGAAAATTGAAGGGAGGATGAAAGGAAACTGAACTGTACACAATATCACAAGAAAACCCGTAGCAATCTCTTGTAAAACGTAGGGCTTGAGAGAGGGATTTACCTACCTGCCAGGCAGACAATTACCCGTGGCATTGCTAAGCTAGAACACTAGGGTGACATAAAAACAGTAAAGTGAACGTTGTCAAAATGGCTCAGGCCAAACCTCTGATCAAAATCCTCCTGACAATCTGTGGCAATCAAAGTTGTCATCCTGTCAGCTTAGATATCCAATATACAAGTACAGAAGAAAGGAGGAATGCTGGCATAAAAATATCTTAATTCTAAAAAAAGGTTTTGTCCATTTTTTGTCCATGGAGCTAGCCATGGCGAAATGGTTAGGGAGTTGGACTGTAGATCACAGGGTTATAGGTTCAGTCCCCACCCTTACCAATCCCTTCCTCTCTCCATGGCTTAAGAGCCCTTGAGCAAGGCACCCATCCCTACATTGCTCCACGGACTGCAACCAATACCCTGTAATATCGGCAAGTTACTTTGGAAAAAAGTGCCAGTGAAGTGTAATGTAATGTGATATTTATTAGACGAATAACTATTGCTAGCATTTGCCAAGAATATAAAAGCATTTTGGTCCTAACTATAATAATGATACAGGGGAAATTATTCGAAACACAAGTAGCATGTCTTACAGGATGAAGCACATTTGCAAGTAATTGGTGGCAAATGTCAGAGGCAACATTACTCATAGATGCATGAATGTAGAAAAATGACATCCTTACTATCAAACCTAATGCATGGCATATATGCAGCAGCATATCGTTGCCGAATGTTGACGATGACGTATTTGGTTGACCCGCCATGTTGTGGAGCGAACGTCGCCAATAAACAGGTACGGCTTTGCTGCATATTTTATTTCCCCGCATATTCATGGCCATGGTGACCTAGTTCGATAATGAAACCCGTTATTGCAATGGCAGTCGAGCGTTCTTAGAGGGATTTGTCATAAATAATCAGTGATTCATTCAACATTAATTTCACATTAATGAACACAGGCAGTAGGCACTCTCTGTGTGTGTGTGTGTGTGTGTGTGTGTGTGTGTGTGTGTGTGTGTGTGTGTGTGTGTGTGTGTGTGTGTGTGTGTGTCTGCGTCTGCGTCTGCGTCTGCGTCTGCGTCTGTGTGCGTGTGTGTTTGTGTATGAGGGGGGGAATGTTGTGGGGTGGGATGGTCTTAATTCATGGACTTTGGTGTAGACAATTTCATATCCCACACAGTGCATAGACGGGCCAATCTTGCATCTGTGCAAATGCTGGAGTCGTGGACAGTGCACAGATGATGTACTTTATTGATTTTGCAATATGTGCTGGGACCAGGGCTGGACTGGCCATCTGGCATAGCGGGCATTTCCATTTCCTTTTTTTTTTTTTTAATTATTTTACATTTCTGAAAAAATAGGGGCCCACAAGGGTGCGGGGCCCACCGGTGCGCCAGTTCTGTGCAGCTAATTATGAGGGGCCCCTGTAATCCAAAAATGCCAGGGCCCTATTTCTCCTTCAGTCCAGCCCTGGCTGGGACTCTTCTGATGGACATGCTGGGGATTTAAAGGGGTGCGATCTCAGTCTGGTAATGCCTGATCAAACCAAGTACTGTCTTAGCACAACAAAGTAATGTAGTGAATGCTCATGCTAACAATGGCAACTAAATTTGACGTTGATGATAATACTACTATTACTACTACTCCTGTATTAGTACTACTATTATTTTCATTACTGCTGCTGTTTACCATCTCAATGTTCTGACTGCTTCCTTCTCCACCTGCTGTATGAAGTGATAAGGACTAAGGGCGGAATTCTCCCACCCGCTTAAGTCAAAAAAAGCGCGCAACAGCGCCTCCGCGGTTAGTCAAGTCTGTGATTAAGCGGGGTTTACGCAGGATTTGACCAGTTGCGCACTTTGGGTGGGGCCAGGCCAAAATCAGGGAGTTTCGCATGTAAATGAATCCTAAGCGTATTCTCCCGTGCACTTTCGCGCGTTTGCCTTTACGCGCATCAAAGGGCTGTAGTAAGGTCAAGCGCCACTATGAGGTAAAATTTAATATTGCATTTGATGCTCGCTTGGCTCGCATTTTTAACATGTTACACGGTATGCTTTGTTGATGTTCCTTACCGTCAGCGTGAGTCCAAATCGAAATTCATTCACAGTTCCACATAAACATCCTACATTAATTGTGACAAAATATGACCAGCTGCCCAGAGCATGTTCTCATATAGGTGAACTTACAAACAAAAGCAGGTAATTAATTAATCAGTACGAGGATCATCATGTTGTCTCCACGGACGGTAACCAAAACCAAAAACACCTCGTTGCACCATGTACAAGTAGGCTAAATTGACAAGGCACGTCAGACTTAAGACCGCTGTTCCATTCGTCCCAACAGCCACCCAAAGTATGCCTATTCAAAAACAACCTTCATCATTTTTACTATGTTGTAGCCACGACGTTAAGTAAAGGGTTTTTATTGCAACTCCTCCACTTTTGTGATTTATTGAAACTCGTGCATATGTGCATGTAACCTTTTAAACTTTCTGAACTGATGCCCGACATACAAAACCACCACATACTGAGGTAGGCTACAGGTTGTCCTATCTGTTTTTGTAAGGCAGAAAATAGGCTATTTCCTGAATGTCATTACAGCTAAACGTAAAAAGGTAGGCCTACATATCAGAGCATGTCTTTGGCATTTCGCTTCTGGTCTCTATTACACCCCATCAGCTGCGCGTTTAAGTCCTAGCTTGGCATTGCATGCCCATGTCCAATTAATTCCAATGTCTGTGACAGAACATAAAGTCTCAGTTTTTTCATGACGATCGATTTCCTCGTTCATTCTTCAGCATGCATGTAGCCTAAGTGTAATATGCTGACGGACAGTTGAGATCCACATATTTCCAATGATATTAATGTCACGTTGCTGTACAGAGAAGCAGAGAAACACTTTTAAAAGTCAGCAAATACTATGTGTTTGTTAAACTGTGGGAATGATCAGCATTTTAAATCAGTTTTTGATTTTCGGGAATTGTCCAGGCAACACGCCAAACTCCATTTTTAACAAAACGTTTAATCATGTTTATTATTTCAATGTTTATCATGTTTATTATTTCAATCAACCTGTTGCGCACCAAAAGGTGCACATTGCGTTTCCATCTCATTATCTCACCTCCACTACTCGCCGTGTGATTGTGAAAATGAGCTGAGGTTAAATGTCGAGATGCTTTTGCACGAGGACTTTTGTCACGTGGTTTTAAATTCAAAGTTAAAATTCAGTGTTGGATCTCAATGGACTGCCGAGGTTTTCACATGGTTGATCTGAAAATCCATGCTCCATAGTTTCTTTGTAGCCACATCTGATGAAGTTAGCGGAGACTCATCCCCCCATTTAGCATATATCACGCCTTTGTTGGGCTACGCGCTGTTTTTCTGAGTTAAGCGCAAGGGGTGTGGCGACGTTCCAGAGGGGAGAATACGCGCAAGATAAGACCGCGTAAATGTGCGTGCGTAAAACCGACTTAAGTGGAGACGGGAGAATTCCGCCCATAATTCCATAGGTTAGGCCTACAGTGTGGATGACCTCTTAGATACTTTTCTCCTTTCTCTTTCCAGCTCAGGTGGAGCGAGACACACCTACCAGCGCTGCACGCTAAATCTTGCTGCATCAGCGGTCATGTTTACACTGGTGTAGTGACTATGTTGGTAGTGTTAACATTAACAGTCCCACTGAACGCATAAAGGGCTTTTTAAAAGCTGTGTCTATTTGCTGATGCTTTGGCTGAAGATGAGCTTGGCATTTAAGATCTGCCGCTCCGTCATTGGCTTATTGCTGCTCATCACCATGGACACTGTAGCCAAGGAAACCAAATGCATGTGCAGTTATCTACACTTGGTGAGCAGGAAGCATTTGGGAAAAAAAAGAATATCCTTTTTAATCCATTACTGCAAAAAAGGATGCTGCCATTTTGGGGCAAAAAATTGTGCGGGGGTTAATCTCAGACTAAAATCCTCCCATGCTCATGTCATTTCAGTATGCAGCAGGGGTGGACTGGCCATCTGGCATAGCGTAGGCAGTCCCATATATATATATATATATATATATATATATATATATATATATATATATGTATATACATTTTAACATTTCTGAAAATAGGGGCCCACGAGGGTGCGGGGCCCACCGGGCGGGTTATACTTCCTGGCAGTGCCATGCAGTGAGCTTGTCGCAGCCATGATGCAGTTCATTTTGATTTATGCCCTGTTTTGAAGCGCAGTCTGCGCGATGTCATTCCACGCTTACTGCCTTCAATACAAAGAATAACCTAGACGTGTCAGTTGTTTTTTAGCTTCACAGACTCGACGACAATGAAAATGAAACATTAAATCTTTATGTCACATGCATTTTTGATCGCACTGGCAGCCACCGCGGTAGTTTGGAACAAAGAAGTGGCTCATTTGTCGAGGATAGGTCGCACGAAGCGGAATGTTTCCTCAACCTCGGAAACACTGTTCAACTGTCCAAATAACTTCAGCGTCATAACTTGCAAGCGCACGTGTTGTCTTTGGTTCATGTAAATAAATGAAACGACAAAGCATGGGCAACTTATTTAATGAAGAGCTCACAGTCCGTAGACCGACGAAGGTTAGAACAAGGAAGTAGCTTGTTCTCGAGGACAGAGCAAGCTGGTTGAGAGGACCAATCAGAGACCTCTTTTCTCTCCTTCCCGCCCTTCACTCCGTTGCCGTCTGCATCATTCACTGCGTTGAGTCACAATTTTGGGGAGGTGCCCCTGAGTACCTGCGTGATGGGGGGGCTTCACTCCGTTAACTGTACGGCTCACTGCATCACGACGCAGGGAAGTTGGTCTCGAGGCATAAATCACCCTTAAAGTGATACTGTCCCATTTTTTACACCTCCCCTTGAGTTAAATAATAAGGTTTTACCGTTCTCCTGTACTTTCAACCGTTTTCTAGTTATGGCAGTGCAAATTTTACCTCCAAGCTAAAAGTTAACATTGAGTCCTATGAGACCAGCTCGCGGCTAACTTGTCTCATAGGACTCAATGTTAACTGTTAGCTTAGAGGTAAAATTTGCACTGCCATAACTAGGACACGATTGAAAGTACAGGAGAACGGTAAAACCTTATTATTTTACTCAAGGGGAGGTGTAAAATAAGATTATTTCCAAAAATGGGACAGTATCACTTTAAGCCAAAAGTGCCCGGGCCATATTTCTCCCCCAGTCCAGCCCTGGTATGCATTCTTAAAAAGGAAACACACACAACTGCGCAAACAATTGACATTAGTCCTTCAGGCATCACAAAAACGGCTGGTGATTTGAAGTTGTGTTACATCTTTCTGTCCTACAGTATTCTCCTGCTCTGTCTACAAATCCTCTCAGTAGCTGTGTCTCATACATTGTGTCAGACGTGGTCAAGCAAGGTCACTGTATCAATTTCACATTTTTCAAACTTTTAAAATAGACAGAATATTTGCTGGTTTTGGCATAGACGAAACCTAACAGACAAACACACATGCATGCAATTGCAAACACACACTCGTACACACACGCGTGCGCACGCACACACACACACACACATGCATTTTAAAACTCCAGTTAAAAAAAAATATCCCATTTAGGGGGCTACAATCGCACCTGTCACAATGGAGTTTTTATTTTTATGCACCTGTCATGTTTATACTTTAACAGATTAAAAAAATATCTGCATTTAAAAATATCCGCATACGAGTAATCAGCACCCAAAAGTTTTACTGATAAGCTTGTTTAGTTTGGCCCTGCACCCTGATGGACGACTATCCACCCAGTAGAATGAAATGCTCCATTCAGGTCAAACATGATGGTCACATCAAACTAACGCTCAAAAATCCCCCACCTCTCTCTGTCTGCCTCTCTGTCTCTGTCTGTCTTTGTCTTTGTGTCTGTCTCTGTCTCTGTCTCTCTCTCTGTCTCTCTCTCTCTCTGTCTCTCTCCTTCTCTCTCTCTTTCTCTCTTCAGTTTTCTAAACCATCAGATCTCAATCAACTGAGGTATTCTTTTCTGCTCTGCTCCGACTGATGTCTCTTGGCTACTGCAAAGGCATTCAGCAGGAAGAGGGCAAATGCGCGCCTGAACAGCAACCCCTCCGTCTGATAGCGTCAGCTTCAATTCACCCGTCCGAGCGGCAACACTGGCAAATCTTGTCAGGAATGATTATCAGAACTGTGTTTGTGGTATTTTTAAGCCAGAGGGTTTACGTTTGAGGGGGTAGCGTGGCTGAATTTGGCTAGATTATCTCTCTCTGGCCAACCCTTATCGCTTCAAGAGTGTGTTTGTGCAATGTTTAACGAGTTCTGTCAGACAGCTCCCCCCGAGTGCAATGATCTCCTGAGGCGAGTGAGATACCCTCATGGTCCTCAGGTATGCGGTGAAGTAGTGCTTCTCTAAAAAGGGTGTCTCCACAGCCAGAGCCAAATAAAAGTCATCCCCCTCTTCTCAGGCTGCCCATTAATTGGTATGGATGTGAGATGCTCGAAGGTCTATTTTTGTCTATCTTGTGACTAGATTAGATTAACGTATAAAATAGTGCTTGAGGGGGTGTATACTGTATGTATTTGGCAAGGCTTTCGTTTTAAATAGATAGGGAGGAAAACGTTCTGTCAGCAATGAGTGATTTCATCTGGACGTGAAATACACATATATAAAGCCTCCGTAGGATTGTGCTATAACATCTGCTAAGCGCACTGTCAGTATAAGACATACATTTATGTCAACGAGTGAAACAATTGGGCGCCCAAAGCAGAGGAATGCGGTATTGCACACTGCTGAGTTAGACTGCTTTTCTAAATTACTAACGTGGTGTGTAATATCTGTTGAAAGTTCTAACTGCAAACGAGAAAAAATTAAGTCCAAAGAGAATAATGAAGCACCATCACTACAGGCCCAGTTCCATTTAATGGCGGAGGAAAGTAGTCAGGGCTGGACTGGCCATCTGGCATAGCTGGCATTTCCTGGTGGGGCTGTCGTGCCGAAAAGTGAGTGCCTGCCAGAATACGAGTGCCCTCATTGAAACCAATGGAAACCAATGACCAATTTTTCACACATTTGTTACCCATTTTTGCAGATAAATCCGACACAATTTAAGATGGAAAGCCTATCAATAAAGAATCTACATTCCTTCTGGAAGTATTACAAAGAACTGGTTACAATTTCAGTATTATTTCCATAAAAGAATCGAAGAATTGTCATAACAAATGTTACAGTTTCATTCAAATAGCTCATATTAAGTGGAGGACGAGTAATGTTTCATAAGCATATTTTAGTTCATAAATTATGTAATTCATTCTGCAAAAATGTGTATAATTCTCTCTCAAAAAATGTCATTGGTTTCAATGAGGGCACTCGTGTTCTGGCAGGCACTCACTTTTCGGCACGACAGGGCCCACCGGTTAGTCAGTTCTGGGTCGCTAATTATGAGGGGCCCTTTTAAGCCAAAAGTGCCTGGGCCACATCTCTCCCCCAGTCCAGCCCTTAAAGTAGTTGTGTGTTTGTGAGTGTGAACCTTTGCAAGACTGACTGAAGCTTACTTGCCATAGGGAAGTGCGTGGGTTTACTGTATGATTACTTTGATGGATTACATATGACATTGTATTACATTACATACCGTACAAATTGTAGTATTAATGAATTGTGCATTTTTATTAAATGTCTTGCTAGGGTTAACCTCACTAAAGCATGAAGCAACGATATTACATTTCCCCCCTCTTCATAGAGACATAAGGCAGACCGATTGAGCGCTATCTCTGAACTTCCTCACGTATGGAGTATACATCATTATCTCAGCGGCTGGGATGTTGAACTGACACTAGAGTAACTCCTCAAATATTTTGAGGGAAACACAAATGTTTCCACTTTTCTGGTTCAGAGGTCAAACACATTACTCTGACATAGGCCAGTTGTTGTGACGCGACGGTGTGCTTTTGTTTAAAGGAGGACAAAACACTGTTAAAGACTTGTTTTTAAGAATGCATGAAACGGCGAAGCGTTGGGAGTCTGCTGTGGTTATGTGAGCCTGGTGTTGACATCTGGGGAGTATTACTAGACATTACTGGGCATGAGTGAAAATCATACGTGGACGTGGACAGGCTATCCCAGTTGAAGCAGATTACTGATGTTATCTTACGGTGTCTTAATAAAGCCAAGGACTTTGTGAGTTTTGAAGAATAAATAAGAAATACAGTCTACAGAAACTCTCTTTGATTCAGGCATACCTCAGGGCACTTTCATTTCTTTTAGCAACAACTGTGATATGAATAAGCGTGTACAAACATATGAAAAGCTATTTTAGGACATTCAGTTAAGCAAGTATGCTTTCGATGCTTGACGATCTAAAGGTTTGAATAGCAACCTCCGCGGAACCGCTCAAATAATGTTTACGTATGCTCGAAGGTCATTTACTGTAGTTAGTAGCTAAACCATATGAACAGCAATTCTGTTTAGGTTACCATCCTCATTAGAGAGGGCTGAGGGCTTTATATTTATTATTGTGAAGAGATATGTCGTTTTGGGAAGGGTACGCACATCCAAAGTCGCTTGTTGCAGGTGCTAGACAAAAGTGTCGGACAGTTGAAGAAGGTAGGTCTGCACACTGCGGAATAAGCTCCAAAAATAAATTCGTTATAAAAATAGTTTATTAAATTAAAACAGCAACGTTTTTTGGAGCTTATTCCTCAGTGTGCAGACCTACCTTCTGCAAGTGTGTGAAGATATCTCTCAACAAGTGAGCTTATCTGTGAAACACAGCTGCCTCTTGCCCAGTTTGTTAAGTAGGTAGTAGGGATCTGACTGATTCAGTGCAATCAAATAGAGATGGCCACAGCAGGAGAGCCTTGCAGTTAGTGAATCGAGCTACTGGAGGGGACTTTGTGCCGTTTCTGTGGCACGGAGGCTGAGAATTCCTCAGGCCTGTCCTAGCGGTGATGTTCCAAAGCCGTGTTGAAACGGCCAAGCCTTTGGCTTGCGCTCGGGCGGCTCCTCCTGCCCTCGCCATGATGCCACATGCATGCTGGCCACGTTCATTGTCCGTACGCACACACCTTATGTAGAAATCATTTACAACAGCATGGAAATATGCTGCGAAACCTCTCACGGCCCTCTGAGTGGCCATGGCGCACGAGAGCCAGACAAGATGACGAACGCATTCCATGGCAGAGCCGGCCAAACGCTCTCTCTCTCACTCTCTCCTCTCTCTCTCTCCCCATCTCTCTCTCCTCTCCTCTCCTTCTCTATCTCTCTCTCTATCTCTCTCTCTCTCTCTCTCTCTTCCTTCTCTCTCTCTCTTCCCCCTCTCCTTCTCTCTCCTCCCTCTCCCTCCTTCTCTCTCTCTCTCTCTCTCTCCGAGGAGTCTCCCACAACTGTGTCAGTTCACCCCGGCTGTGGACAGCCTCCTCCTTGGTAACTCAGAGCACGGTGCCCCCATCGCACTGCTGGTCTAAAATCTAATCTGATTCTGGACTGGACATTGCAGAGCAGATGGCAAAATTAAATCACAATCATGTTTATGGAAGCCAAGATCATTCTGGCACGTTGTGGCAATCAACAAACAAGTAAGAAAACTAGAGCGGGCACTCGGTAGAGCGCAAACCTTCGCCTACGCCACTTATTTTTTCCTGGCCATCTTCAGAGTGTGGGGCATAACATTCTCCAAATTTTGGTGTTAGTTTCATTTAAATCGGACCGGAATAAAGTGTCGTTGGTGAAGGTATGCGCTCGACAGAGTGTCCATTCCATTTAGTCTAGTATGGAGATTGTGGTGGACACATTTCTGAAATTTTGATGTCATTTTCATAAAAATCGGTCCAGAATTGACCGAGTTAAGATGAGAAACGTGCATTTCGCAAGGTCTTGACCCCACTGACTGTTGACCCCCAACCGCTAAAAAACGTATGGACACCACCATGACGTGTGGCACATCACAAGATCGGGAATTGAATTCTGCACATCTTGGCACTGGTTTCAGGCAAATTGGATGCCAATTAACTGAGATATCGCAAATTTACGTTTTTGACCTTTTCGTGACCTTGACCTTTGACCCAATCACTCCCAAAAAGTAACCGATTGTTCCTTGGGTCTTGACCAATCATCCCAGTAAATTTCATAAAAATCGGCTCACTTCTGTCTGAGTTATACGAAGTACAAACAAACAAACAAACAAACATATTCACAAATAAATAAATAAATACACAGCGGTCAAAACATAACCTTCTCGGCGAAGGTAAAAAGAAAGAATTGCACACACTGAAAAAGAAGAGGGTTTGTGGAATGTAATGAAATTAAGATGGTGATTTTAATTCTACGTATGCAACCTCCTGCACCCTCGATTTGTCCGTTTTCATCCACGAGGGATTCCTGGTTTTATTACATTTGGTGATGAAAAATATATCAAACTACATTAAAATATTTTGGAATCAAATTGATGGAATGGACTTTTGCATCTGGTTACCCAGGGTCGGTGCGCAACATGAAAAAATGTAATAGGGGTATGACTGCCATTTTGTCTATAAAGTTGTATCAAATCTTTACGTTTCTTTGTTTTTTGACATGTACAAGTTTTTATCTTTTACCTGATATGTTTAGATGGTGAAACTTCCGTCTTCAAACTGTCAATATTGACAGGCAGCTTCACACCTCCACAACATCAGCTTTTTTGAAGCACGTCACACTTCAACATCCATGTGACCCGCTGATGAAGACGGAAGTTTCACCGTCGAAACATATCAGGGGAAAGCTAAAAACGTTTACATGTCTGAAACAAAAGAAACTTGGTAACTCTTTATTTTAGGGATACATCTATTAGCACTAATACATACAATGTTAATGCCTGCATAAGTAACTTGTAAGGCATGTACTAAGCAATTGCTAAGGCCTACTAGGTCCTTACTAAGGTTAAATTGGTAATAAATCCCTTATTGTGCATGAACAAGACATTTGCGAATACATGCCTAACAAATGTTTGATTTTGCTTTGTACATGCCTTACAAGTTACTTATACAGGGACATTGTATGTATTAGTGCTAATAGATGTATCCCTAAAATAAAGTGTTACCAGAAACTTGAAGATGTGATGAAAAAATAGACAATGCCATAATAGCCTGTCCAGCCAGTGTCACTGTGTAGCCCTATACGGGTATGGCACGATCCGCACCGAACACGGAAACCGCATACAATTCATACAGTACACATACAAAAGCGTGACATGCAAACCGTGGCATTGGCAAACCGCAATCCATGCAGTGGCCAGAAATTCTATCAACCATCTGAAAGAATTGGAATGCTCACACAGCGCACATCATCTGACGACCGTTTAAGTGCAAGTGTAGGTTATCACAAAAGGCGGTTCTCGGATACATGCAAAAGGTCTAATTCAACTTACGCATCATTACATTATAATTGTAATTATATAAATATAATTTAATATTCCTAGTGCACTGTGCATTGTGAATAAAAACAATTAAATAAGAAGAACCGTAAAGAACTGAAGACCGTGACCTTGATACCGTGATATGGACCGAATTTTGAGAACCATGCCACCCCTAATGTCTTCTATGGCCTGTATTCCCCCATCATGTGAAACTAACTGGACATAGATTGACTGCCCAGGGCTCAAGCCATTTCTCCAGTTCTTACTTTAGTTTAGTTTATTAAAGTTAGTTCAAACATGGACCATGCAGAAGAGTCATTGTTTTAAAAAGTAAAAATACAGCCAATAAATAATACAATTATAGCTACTACAGCTAATTTCCATCTGTAGTCCCTGGGCAGGTAAAGCAAAATTAAAATACAAAACATATACAGATAAGAGCAGCCATAGGTGCATACATTCATGCCACGCACGCAGGCACGCACACACGCACGCACGCACACAAACACACACACACACACACACACACACACACACACACACACACACACACACACACACACACACACACACACACACACACACACACACACACACACACACACACACACACACACACACACAATTAAAAATGGCATATAGTTATGGATTATATGGCGTTGAAATACCATATAAATATATAAAATGATTAGTGTTGACAAGACTGGTTGATTGTTATAATTTTTTCATGACTCTTGAGAAGGACCCTTGAGGGGACCATGTTGTTGTTCTCATGTCTAGTGGAACCGTTTGTCTCAAGGGGCTGGTGAGGATTTGAACACATCTTGTTCTGTCCACATTTAGCAGGAATTTTAGATTAGACCTCTCTCCAGAGTCTCATTGACACGGTGACCTATAAAAACACATACTCATTTAGCTCATTTCTTGGAGCCCCGCCTGCCCCAATCTCACCAATTTGAACCATAGGGTGATTATTTTAGGAATGCCATGAGCAGCGAAACGTTTTTTTTTTTTTAGCACATCTCACTACATCTCATCAGCAATTTATGTTCCTACTCAAATTGGCTGCCAACACAAACTTCTTATACAAACTCCCTAAGCAGGCAGGGAACCACTTTTGACTGGAGCAGTCTTCACTATTTAACAGCTGGTCACCATTGGACCCAATGTTGGCCTCAATTATACTTTTCAGCTTAGAGGATTGCAGGATCACTTCTGACGTCTATGGAAGTAGCATTGTAAAATGTTTTCTTGTGTGTGTGTTTTTTTTTATTACCAATACTTAAAGTTATCTTCCACAATGCTCTCTTCCTTCTTGTTGGTGCGTCTCTGAAGTAATTAAGCAAGTAGGGAATAGATCACACTCAGTTTCTTCTTTTTCCCTTTTCTTTTTTTAATTAATTCATAGCAGGGTCAGACAGATGTTTCGGCTACAAGAGCCTTCATCAGTGTTTTACTAATACTTAAGCACCTTCACAGCCAAGGAAAACCACACAGCAAAACTTTCCTCATTTGAATTAAGTTGCTTGTACTGTATGTGAGGGGCATGTCAGAGGAAACAGCAGTTTTTTGTCTGCTGAATGTAAGGAGTGCTGTGGAGACATATCCGATGTAGTCTTAAGTGTCACATTCCAAATTTAGTTTGAACTAGGTTACTTGCACTGTGCAAATTCACCTAGACGGGGAACATTCACCCTAACACGTCCGTGGTTTGGATGCATTAACCTCTTTTAAAAGAACGTAGATCACTATCTGAGGCTGTATCCTGCCTGTTTTCTGGATGACCTACCAAGCCAAAACAGATGGAAGAAAGGAGAAGAGAAAAGAGAAGAGATTTACAAAAAAAATCACCCATGATGCTAATGGACCCATTCAAAAGCATTTCGTGAAATCTGACAGACAGACTAAAAAGGGAGATATGCAGCAATGACTTGAAAGTTTGTTTGCCTTCATTCTTCAGTTGGTAACCAGAGTATCTTTTGGACATCAATCATTCAGTCTGAAGTTGACACTAGGGATCTTCTGTGGGAATGTGGTCAGAAAAGTCAGAGATAACAGTTGATTATTGATATGTTCCTCCAGTAAAAATATTGCCCTAAAATGAACTGTAAGTGCAGCCAAAAATAGATCCAAGCAGGGTTTTTTTGGGTGATAGGCTCAAGATGGCAAGATTAAAGTTATGAAGATAAAAACTATTTTCCCAGGACATAAGGCCTTAAATACTCCACTGTAATTTTCTCCAGAGATAAGTGTTAGTTCAACGTTGAGAGCATTTAATAGAAAATGAAGATGCTGCTCTGTGTTTGTTTTGGAGGTTTATTTGCAGACACTAATTTAATATGCTTTCACAGTATAAGGTTTCTTACGCCTCGCTGAACACGAGAGCATCAGTTATTATTTAATTAAAAACTGGACTCTGCATTACTTTGTGGTGATGGTGATCCAGACACATACCTTCCATGATGATGTCTGGCAATTACTATGAGGCGTTTTCATAACAACTATCACAGATGCTGTCGCTGAAAGTTTTTGAAGACTAATTATTACAAATGATGGTAAATTTGACTGTCGAAGTATTAATTGTACAATTGTTTCTGTTTTTGCTTGACGTCAAAGAAGCAATTTTGGACACCGCTCAGGGCCTAGAGTCCATTTGTTTGTTTATCTAAGCCAGGCAGCCATAACAGAATGCCCATACAGGCCAGACTGGAATCATCCATTTCAAATGGGAATGGTTTGGTTTGTGTTTGAGTGCTTTTTTCCAAGACATGAGAAGGCCATTTTCTCCTCAAATTAAACACAGATTTGTAAATCTTATTTTGACCAGCTGAAATCTGCACATCTAAACCTCTCATGAACTATGATGGCAGGATGCACCTAATCTGAAATGAGCCTCAAATTCTCAGCTACATGCAAACGAGATGCCAAATCAATTCCTAAAACAAAACTGCTTTAATAAATATTTTATGAATAGTCTTCACGATTTGACTTAAAAACAATGCAAACCTGTTTCGGCCACCGCCCAGGCCATCATCAGGGCAAGAGAGAGAAAACAGCGATAAAGACAAGGCTGACAGCCATATCAATTACAATAATCATCCTATTCAGTCTAGTACAGTAGTGGGTCATTTCCACTGCACATATTTTCCCGGTACAGCTCAACTCAGCCGCCAACATTTTGCGTTTCGATTTGCGCTCAACTCAGCTCAACAGCCAGCTTGCTGGCTAAAGCGAGCTGAGCAGTATGTTGACAACCAGCCCACTGATTGGTCAAGAAGCATGACCTCACGCCCCACGTCTTCACGCCGGGACTTGGCAGAAGGAGTAAAATGATTACATCTAGCCAGGACTATTCATCCCTGTAGTCTTTCCCTCCTCTGGGTAAGGGGAGCAGGTAAATTCATCCATTCGCGTTTCAGTAGCAGTTGTATAGTCCACCATGCAGTCACTTTCTCCGACAAAGTATAGTCTTGTCATTTGGTCCACATTCCTATCTCCACTTCTTTTGTATTACTATATCTGTTATTAAAAAAATAATCAGCTCTACTGGTCAGTCTCCATGGACATATATTTGATATGTTAGCCTATTTAATAGGCTAACCAACTTTGATGTTGAAATATTTATTTTAAAAAGTGATTTATAAATAAATTTGTGGAGATGATAAAATAATAAAAGTGGAATTTCTGCCCGAGAGTAACATGTAGCGTGCTATGTTCCCCAACATTGTAAATCATCAGTGTCAATGAAAGCACAAGAATAGCACATTGCACATTGCACATTCATTTTGTAGACTATTCTTTATTTTGCCTTATGTTTTCTGTTTTTTTTTTTTAACTGAACCACAGGCAGGGTACTTCAGTGATGGTGGGAGATGGGGAGGAGACCAGTACCACAGTCAGGGTACCTCAGTGATGGTGTCAGGAAGATGAGGGGGCAGGACAGTAACGAGCATAGTCATGGAAGAGGATGGGTGAGAGCAATGTTGTTTTTCTAGATGTTAACATTCTTGACCATAAAGCCAGATACATTGTCACTGTACAACCAAAGCCGCCAATTTTTCACTGTAAATTTGACGTGTTTTTTTTTTTACCGTGTGGCTCGCTATCTACAGGTATACCCGCGTAGGCAAAATTATGCCATGCGATTGTGCAAAGTCCTCAATGCTGGTCAAACTATAATATTAATCAAAGTTGTGCAATGGGTTGTTGCAGTTAGGCTGTAAGCGAACCATTCAAATATACAAGAGGGTGCGCAGGAAAACAAAGTTTGAGAACCGCTGCTTTACAAAAGCAGCTAAGCTGGATATCCTCAACAGTAACCCATGCCAGTGAGGCTGCATTTCAACCATCAATATCATGCGTTCATCATTGGCTCACTTTATCTGCAGAAGTGCAGATAAAATAGAACAAGGAAAACTGAAAAAAATGCTCTGCAAATGTTTATCGCTGGTGTAGACACATTTTAGCTTTCCATAATATCAGATGGTCCCTTAGGTGCTGCCTTAGGTCCCACCTTCTTGGGGGCTGCACGTTTTCGAATGGAAAAGCCAACCATTCTGATTTGACAGCCCTGCTCAGCTCAACACAGCGCAACACAGCACGACACAGCACAGCCGGGTTTTGGTGGAAAACTGGTATAGGTGAATTATTTATTGTCCTCTCTGCCTTTGTTAGATAGTGCAGTGAAGATGGAGATACAAGGAAGTGGATCAGAGCAGGTGTATGAGAATGAATACTACAGGCCTAATGCAAACCAGGGTCACTCACAACCATAGCATTTGTGTGTTACTGTATTAGTAACTGTGACCATTTAACATACATACATGTAGCAGAGTGGTTCTAATCAAGATTGGAAATACTAATTTTTGTATTAAATCCTGACCACGCCGGTCCCTTAGGACAGTGAGTTAACTTACTCACAATAAAAGGTTTATTGAGGACCACAGAGACCAGATTCATGGGAACAACAGTCAATTCTCTAATGCAAAGTCTTAAATACAGCACATCTTGGAATGGTACACGCTACACAGACCACTTTATTTCCATGGGGCAGGGCATTTACAGCCACACCAGTATGAGCCAAAATGGCCAGAGAGTCTCAATGCACAGCACACGGTTATCACAGCAAACATATGGTGAGTAAATAGAACATAGGGCACGGCAAAGCGCACCCTTAACACTGAACACACAGTACAGTACATCTACTTGACTTGATTTGACTTGACTAGACTTGACATAGACTTGACTTGACTTCTAGAAAGGTCCCCTCCTTGAGAAGCCCATCCGCCTGGAGCGCATTCCACGGCACGACCACCTTTCCATGACAAGTCAAGTTCAAGTCCAAGTCAAGTTTATTGTCAATTTCTTTACATGCACTGGTCATACAAAGAATTTGAAATTGCGTTTCTTGCTCTTCCATGCAGACATAGACTAATCTAGGTAAGGACATAGACAGTATAGACATAGACAGTACTCATACATGGACATAGACAGTATGGACGTAGACATTGCTCATACAGACATTGAAAGTGCAAGACTGGACAACAGAAGACTTGTAGAGAACATACATTAAGAGGAGGTATTTTGTTGTGCTTTTTCTAAAAGTCCTTTATAGCGTTCTGACATAGTAATAGTAGCATTTGAAGAAATAAATAATTAAAAAAGGTTTTTATTAAATACACCAGCAGCAGTATGTGTGTGTGTGTGTGTGTTTGTATGTGTTTTGTGTGCGTGTGTGTGTGTGTGTGTGTGTGTGTGTGTGTGTGTCTGTGTGTGTTTAGTGCAGGTAGAAAGTGCGGTGTGCGTCTGTGTGTGTGTACCTGTGTATGTGTGTGTGTGTGTGTGTGTATGTGTGTGAGTATGAGTTTGTGTGTCAGTGTGTGTATGTTTGGGTTTAGTGCAGAAAGTGCTGTGTGATTGTGTGTGTGTGTGTGTGTGTGTGTGTGTGTGTGTGTGTGTGTGTGTGTGTGTGTGTGTGTGTGTGTGTGTGTGTGTGTGTGTGTGTGTGCATGTGTATGTTTTGAGTTAGTGCAGGTTGAAAGTTCAGTCACAGATGTAGTAGTGCAGGTGGAATGTTCAGTCGCAGATATGGTGGTGGGGATGAGGGGGGGAGGGTTGTCAGTGGCCTGGCTGGCTAGAGGCTGACAGTGAAGGGAGAGTGGGTTGAGTGTTCAGTATCTTGATTGCTTGATGCATCGTGCTGCTTGCAAGCCTGGTGGTACGGGAACGGAGGCGCCTGTACCTCTTTCCAGAGGGCAGGAGGCTGAACAGTTTGTGTGCAGGGTGGATTGTGTCTTTGATGATCATCAGTGCTTTTCGGGTGAGGCGTGCGGTGTAAATGTCCTGCAGGGAGGGGAGTGGTACTCCAATGATCTTCTTCACTGTGTTCACAACACGCTGGAGTGTCTTCCTGTTTTTCTCCGTGCAGCTTCCTCCCCACACTGACACATGAATTAGAGGCTTTGACGCCCAAATAATAATGGCCTGACCCTAGTGAAAGTCGCCACCAAACAATAAAATCTGCCACCCCTTCGGAGCTGCCGATGCCACGGTTTTAAAGAAACGCTGCTCATGCCAATTGGTGGCCATTATTAGCCACAAGACTCCCCAGCGCGAAAACAGACTCCTGGGACTTAAAGGCGCAAATGTCCAATGATACATACAGTATATATACCATAGAACGTATATTACCAAAGAACTATTAATGACTGGAAAATGCATTGGCCATGGTGTAAAACGGGGACGTAGTCTGAGGACATGGTGTGCATTGGTGCGACGCCATGATGGATAAAAAATGTTACACCGGAAACTGCAAAATCACTCTGGATGTGCTGAATTCGAATTGCATTGTGGGTGCGAGTGGCTGTTGTGAGTTCTGGCCCTGGTCGAAAGAGGATGTCCAGTTCAATCAATATTCAGTGTGTGGCCAAATTAATTGCAGGGGAAAATTGATGACGGCTGTCAAAAAATCACAGTGTCCTATGACTTGTTCCACACTCCAGCCATGGCGGTAGTGGCATTGCACTTTTAAAGTCTTTACCAGGCCGCCAGTACTGACCGTAAAAGAAGAAAGTCACTCAGTTCGCGGCCATGTCGTAATACGCTCTTATGACGTCAGTAAGCAGTCTTCTCTATTGCAACTTTGAAATACATGTCACATCTATGACTGCACTAGGCCTACTGTACATATCAAGGAGGCAGTTAGGGAAGGGATACTGCTGAGGACATCTTACTGCTATGTACTGTTCATTTTACAGGTTATTTTTTTTATTTTTATTTTTTTCACAATGTTTAACTATTCGGGGAATGCAGAGGTCATTTTATCATCATAATAAAGCAAACTTTATCATTTTTTCCGCACATCTCAGCTGCCAGAAGCTTTGAAGAAGAACCATAAATCGCTGATCAGGAAAAAAACCACACAGACTATTTCGCCGTGAATAAAAAGTTAAAACAAAATTGTCAGTGTACGAGAGCTTTTATAGTCTTTTTCCTGACCATAACAATAAGGAAAATATGACAGAACACTTTTATACATTTTTGCATTTTTCTTTCTGTTGTTGCTGTCGTCTGCCAATCAGGAACACATGTTATGAGGTGCCGTTGCCAACTCTGCAGCAGCTCCTGAAAAACGGTTACAGCGGAAACCCCCATGGCAACAGGATGCCTAGGTAGACAATGATGATACACTCCCTCTGTGTGGTGGTGACTGGCCCTCAATGTCACTGGATACGTTTACATGACGTTTTAATTCCGAATGAATAATTCAGAATTAAATATGTAGTTCCGTTGAGTTTACTTTGATCTTTCATTTAATTCTGAACTGTGAAGTGTTCACATGACAAATTAAAAGCGGAATTAAGCTTTATTCAGAATTAAAGTGAGTTAATTCAGAATTAAATGTCTCATGTAAACGTAGGAAATGATGATGATCCTCTGTGTGGTGGTGATGGCCCTTCAATGTCGTTGTCTTTCTGTTCTGTGTGTGCTGTGTTTCAACGTGTTTCCATGGTGCCTGAATGGGTCCTTCACTATTTTTTTTGCATGTACTCACAATGTGGTTGGTTTAATTGTTTGTCTTTTGGAATCTTTGGTATGATCTTTCTTCTTTTTTAATTTTAAGTTTTCGTATGATGTGGGGGTCAGTTTTTTACTTTTCAATTGTTTTACAGTTTTTCTCGGTTGCTTCCACACAATTTCTGGTACTTCACACACAATTCTCGGAACATTTCACCCATTTCCCAACTCCCCTAACCAATGTCACTGAACACTAAACACAATTTCTTCTTTACACTCATATTTCAGTTTTAAAACACACTCTTTTCAAACCACTACACACAATTATCTGGATTACACACAATTTTCACGAAGGAAATCCCTGGTTGTCGCATTGAACACACTGTCATTCAAAATACTAAAATCAACCACCATACAATGTTCACTTCCTCATCACATGAGCAGACTCTCTTCATACCGGTTTACAATCTGAAATCAGCAATTTTTCAAATGTCTGAAAATTGTAAAATATACACACATCTGTGTACTCCAAGTCCAAAAATAATATTTCAGTATTTTACTACAGAAAAATACCCTCTTTAGTAAGTAGAACACTGAAGAAAATACGTTTCTACTGTGTGTCAAGTTGAATATAGAGTTTTACCTTGTGCATATTACTGTTCAATGGTTCACATAAGAGTATTAAAATGACTACTTGTGTGTGTCATTTGAGAACAAAATTACCTTTTTAGAAGGGAGTACATTGTTTTGAGACAAGACGTGCATTTTTCAGAGGTAGTGAAGAGTTTTGCCCGTTGTGTGTGAGGTTTGGAGATTTGTGTGTAGAGTTTTGATAATTCAAGAACTGATTCCGAAAATTGTGTGTAAGCAATCGAGAAAAACTGTAATCAAGCATTAATGAAGGCAAACTAATGAAGCACTGGGTTCACTGTCGATATAAAATGCTTCACTTCACCTCACAGTCATGGGTAAGCGATTAGGGCGTCAGACTTGTAGCCCAAAGGATGCCGGTTCAACTCCCGACCTGCCAGGTTGGTGGGGGGAGTAATTAACCAGTACTCCACCCCATCCTCCTCTATGACTGAGGTACCCTGAGCATGGTACCGTCCTGCCGCACTGATCCCTTGGGGCACCATTTTGGGCTGCCCCCTTGCACGGGTGAGGCATAAAATGCAACTTTGTTGTGTTCAGTGAACATTTGTGTGCTGTGGAGTGCTGTGTCAAAATGACAATGGGTGTTGGAGTTTCCCAGCTGGGCTTTCACTTTCACTTTCGTCACGTCTTCAGGTTTGGTGAGCGTTAGTTGGAGTTTAAATCCTGTAAATCCACTACCAGTAAGAATGGGAGAGCTTTTTCAAAACGCTATAAAAAACATTTATTGTAAACGCAAATGTTTTAAGTCTTTTAAAAATCTCGATTGTAAGGTAGCATCATGGCAATTGGAAATGGGTTGGTGTTAACAGATATTTTTCTTCCCAAATTCTAACAGTGATGTAACTGAGAAGTAAAACAGTATACATATACAGGTATACCGCTACAGCTTTTTGAAAATGGACATATAGCGTTTTGTTAAAATAATAATATAAAAAAATAAAGTAAACTGTTCTCCCACACTGACTGACTACAATTTCTGCTGGAATTAAATGTAAATATTCATGTATCTTTCAAATGAGTCACATGTGAGAAGACAACCTTAAGACATTCTGCGAAAGTTGATACTCTGTGTCTAGTTTCTGTGCAAGTCCCAGTTTAATTTACAAACTGCAAATATTTAGCTTTGAGGTAGGCCTATAGCCTACAACAGAAACGTAAATAAAGAGGGTCACTGTAGTGGCAGTGAGCAGCCGGTAAGCACGCAAGGTGAGTAGGAATCAGGAAACTGTCAAGACATATTTATTATGGCTGTTGAAATCATTAGGGATCATGGTTTAGGAAAATGCCAAGGATGGGAATAACAGCTTTAATCTCAACAGGATGTTTGTTTTTTAACAGCGGATTTACTGTAGATCCTATACATGCAGATATGTCTAGAGGAGGGGTTCCCAACAGGGCTGGATTGGCCATCTGGCATAGCGGACATTTCCCGGTGGGACCTGCACCCTTGTGGGCCTCTATTTTCAGAAATGTAAAAATATATATATATAACGAGGGTGCAAGGCCCACCTGTGAGTCAGATCTACGTCGCTTATTATGAGGGGCCCCTTTAAGCCAAAATTACCCGGGCCCTATTTCTCCCCGCAGTCCAGCCCTAGGTTCCCAACCTTTTCCACCTTTTCTCACAAATGCTCTCAGCCCATCTCTGACCCAATAAACAATACAACTCAAATAAGTCAACAACACACATACACACGTATTAAGATTTGTAGAAAATGACTTGGAATACCTTAGCGACCCACAGGTTGGGAATCATTGGTCTAGAATATGACCAAAATACCACTCTCAAACTAGACGGATGAATTCACAAGACTACAGACACCCAAGGGGGAAATGAGCAATTAAATTCCTCAATAGGCCTAATTAACATGCACGGTCGTTCCACAGAGAGTAAGTAAGGTAGGCCTATCGACACAGATCAAATCCCTTATAGTTGATGGTAGATGGGGTACAGTATAACTCATCTGATCATCATTTCAAATAATCCCATCCCAGTAATCTAAATTTGGCCTCTTGTTTTCTCCCACCAGATTATCCCTCCTCCCCAACCGGAGCTACAGCGACAACGGGCGACGCATTCTATCGAGTGAGCTTGAGTCCCAGGATTCCATGGGCATGCTATGACACTCAAGCGGCAAACCCGACGCTCACGCACAACACCGACAAGCACCAGTGTGGACCCCTAATTTGTCAGCACTAGAGGAAAAGAAACAACGCACTCAACTGAGAAGAGAGGAGAGGAGCTAGTTTGAAGCTATGAAGCTACTCGAAGACATTAAAAAAGCACAGGCTGAAAAGACATTGTTTTTCGTCTACCAATGGTATTCAAGCTACTTCAGGACCAATTTTTACAGTGTTATTGAGAGTTTTTGTGCGATTACGCACAGCTAAAAACACTGCCTTGTGAATGTAAGTCACCTTTTTAAAGACTGAACAGTGGCACGGAGGAGGCACTTCATTTTTAAGAGCTCTAAACAGGCTCACATTTTGAATCTGTGTTCTTTTTCTCTGGTCCATTTTCATATGTTCTGTACAGATGTTGAAAACGTTTGCCGTGCTGACCAGAGGTCACAATCAGTATCAAACTGAATAAGTGTCTTTTCACATTCAATGTCCAAGAAAAACCACAGGTGTGTCCTTCATATGGGAGCAGGGAAGCTGACAGGGGGCAAGTTGTCCCGGGCCCAGTTAGAAAGGGGACTCAGAATTGGGTCCTTGTTGCATTGTATGTGTATTGGGTGGGGAGGGGACCCTTTAAGATGACTTTGTCCTGGGCCCTGCCAAAGCCTTCAGTGGCCCTACATGGGAGGATGCAGTGAAAATGGTCTACAAAAGATTTTTATTTATTTCAAACGTGCAAATTTGTGCTTCGGGACTCGGGAGCAATAACTTGTTGCTATGTGACAAACTTTTTGTATTGTTTTTCCCCCCCTCCTTGCACTTTTGCCCTGAATTAGTCCTTTGGTCTAATGTGCATTGAATTGTTCACGTGTCACAACACTTAAGCCATTTGAAAAGGTGTTTGGCTACTCCTAGTTATTGAGGTCATGGTTTCCACCACCATTGACAGCTTTTCTTCCCCCTCTCTCCATTTCAGCCTGGGTTTTGACGAAGAATACACCATTGTGGCTCTTTGTAATGTAAACAGCTTTACGCCATTCAGAGCTGTGTGATTCATTAATCTAATGTTCATTGTCGTCCTGAAAGCATTATACCATAAGAGCACCATTATACTATTGTTTGTACAAGGCAGTCAGGCATGAAAGTCTTTTCACTCAATTAAAAAAGAAAAAAGGCAAACCCAGTAACAAACGACCAGTATTCTTGTTCTCCACACAGGATTGGACTGGGACAAATAAGGTACAGGCGTTTTCGTCTGCTCCCCTTCAAATTGTGAACCAGATAATTGGTAACGCATTACTTTACGGTACAGTAATTACTGTGTACTTTCTGCTTAACAACAGGGCAACAAATAAGTTACATGGTATCTAATGGGTAAAAAGGGGGTAATTACAAAGTGCATACCATGTAATACACATAGCCCAAGAATTACTATGAAACTACTGCATATTTTCTGACCATCTAATCATCAAACATCTCTGTTACACCCAATTAATGGTATTTACTTAGTAATTACCCTTTTTACCGTTAGATACCATGCAAGTTCTCTGTTACCCTTCTGTTACCCAGAAAGTACAGAGTAATTACGTATGGTAACTGGAGGCCTACCGTAAAGTAAAGTGTTACCAAATAAATAAAAAAAATGCCAACAGCATCGGCCCCCAAGGAGTGTTTGCCCACAAGGAAATGTGCCAGATTACCAGTCCAGCCTGTTCTCAACATAACCACTTTTCAAAAGCTACGTGGACTTGAGCGCAGTCGGGAGATGTTTAATGCAATGACGTGGTTCTCCTTGCGTGAATAAGGCCGTGCCCCAAGCGGAGGGCAGGCACCAGGGGGTCACAATAGGCCTAATGTGATTATTCTGATTCAAAGACTTGCTTCAGTTTGCCTCGTCTGACCCCCTTGCTCTACACCCCACATCCTGCATCAACACAACCAAATTCTGTTTTTGTGCAGCTTTAACGATAGATCATGAACAATGCTACTAATTTTTTGTGCAGTTTTAAAAAACATGGATCATGAACGATGCAACTATTTATGTTTTGTACAGTTTTCAACATGGATCACAATCGATGCTACTGGAGGGAAAAACGATAAACATGTACTTTGTTAAAATATACACATTTATTTGTTCATTTGCATTAGAATAGTAAAACCTGTATTGACGTTTCTTGAAAAAATAATATGATATTTCTTTCCCCACCCCACCAAGTTTGTAACAGTTCATGAGAAGTTAAATATGTACACAGACTAACAGGGAAGCAAAAAGACAAACATACTAGACAAGCGCAGGTGTGGTCAAAAACAAAGTGTTGAGCGAAGACAGGCAGAGAAAGAAATAGAAAGAAGAAAAGTGCATTACAATAGCAAACAGCATGCATCATTTGAGGTAACAACAGGGCCCTTCTTAATGGTCCTTGCATGTAAACCCCTACAAAATAACACATCACAAAAATGTTGCAGTTCAAATCAGTCAGGAAGTATGTGGTCATACAGCAATGATATTCCCTTATCTTTGGTGCTCTACCTCGTTTGTACATTTTGTTGCAAAGAGCAGGAGTCCGGGGGCATATATTTTTTAAAAAGCAGGTTTAGTCTCTAACTAGATCTAGTTAAATAAGATAAATCTAGTAATACATGAGACCTGCGACTCTGTTTTGATTGAAGGACAAAATTCAAAAGCACTCTATTAGATGACCATCTATCCAGGTTAGGTGCCACACTATATTTTTTTGTTTTGGAATATGCCCCTGGCCAACTGCAAAAGGGTAGCCCCTCTCCATACTGTACACATCAATCCTTTATGTCAACAATATACAGTTAAGAGTAAGACACTGGCGGTTTATTAAAGTCCCACTCCTGGGTAACGCTTGACCTCTGTTCACTTGGCTCCCCTCTCCAGGTCCAGGCACACGGTGCTGTTGAGTACAGCCTCTTGGCTGTTCTTCCTCGACAGCTCGCTCTGCGAGGAGACAAAAAACACACAGCTCAGCTCCGTAAAGTGCAGCATCCTGGGCGTGTTATTACAGACGCATGAGTCCTTTTCTCCCTCTTTTTCTCCACCACTTCTAACACTCATACTTTCTTTCCCCCCCTTTCGCTCTCTCCCTCGCCCTCTTTCTCCCTTTCTGGGGCTTGGGCTGACCAATTCTTTGTGACTGCACTGCGATTTGAATAGGTCAGTGGCTATAAGTGTTGAGGCTGTTGCGTCTGTGCTGTGTTCAAGGAGGGCGACTCAGAAATAGAAACTTGTTGCAGTGCTTAAGGATTTCACCGAACCTGTTGGTCTTGCCCAAGTCCATGCAGGGCAAGCAAAAAAAAAAAGAAAAAAAAAAAGAAAAGAGCGATAAGGAGAGAAAAATTACAGCAAGGATTGCAATAACACTATGTGCAGCCTCACTTATCTGTACACTCAATCCCATGCACAGTGTAGAAAAACATTACATCTTTTTTTTCTGTACAAAATGGGATCAGTGGCATCAGTATACACACAGAGAGAGAGAGAGAGAGAGAGAGAGAGAGAGAGCGAGAGAGCGAGAGAGCGAGAGAGCGAGAGAGAGAGAGAGAGAGAGAGAGAGAGAGAGAGAGAGAGAGAGAGAGAGAGAAAATTGCTCTTACCGTGAAGTCTGAGTAGGTAATGGCTGGACACTCCCCACCGTTGAACTCTTGCAGTGGTGCTCTTTCATGTGCCTTATTTGACAAAGAAACAAACAAATATCACAACACAGTCAGCCAGCCCCACACACCATGTGTTCCATTAACTGGATGCTGTGACATGAGCCATGTTGTGTCTCGAGCACCTTTTTACACACACAATGGCACCATCTGCTGGGCAAAGGGTGTGAGTACAGTTTGAGTTGTAATTTGCGTACTTCCCCGCCTATATTTTGTTGACTTGTGCATCAGCTGAACCACACACACATGCGCATGCACAGACACACACACGCGCGAACGCACAGACACACACGCGCACGCACGCACAGACACACGCGCACACGCACACAGACGCACGCGCACACACGCGCCCAGACACAGACGTGCACACACACGCGCAATCATGCACACGCACACAGTAGTAAAGGCAGTCAACATATCCGATTTCTTGAGCATGTCTAAATGGCAGGGTGGATTCCATAATGGATGCCATAAATTCTTGCAAAGTGACATCAATATGGTGAGGGAGGGGGCGCCATATGTCCAGGATGATAGGGCCAGTGTCCTCCTTCAAATATTGGGGCAGAGAGGATGTTTGTGAGCGTGCTTGTAGAGTGAAGGGTTGGAAAGTTGGCTGCATTCATACGCAACAGCAGCAGCATTCTAGAATCCCCCAGAGTTCTTTGGCTGTAACATTTTTATTCTCTGACCTAAGGAAATCTGAATGGGAATGAACTGAATTTTTCTCCGTTCGTCCCCTCCTTCCACAATATGGAGGCCGTCGATTCCAAAACACACACACACACTTTATGTGGGGCAGTGCGTACAGGCAAAACAACAACTTTTAAGACCGTGACGCAGGATTGCCACAACACTGTTTTGGTCCATTAAAAAGGCTGGGCATTGGTGGTTTCAAAACATGCACCATAACTAGTGTGCTGGAGAGACCATATGATTCATCCAACACATTGAGATACACACTTTAATGTGGTCATAGTACGTAGGCTGAGGCTGTGGAGTCATCAACAAAATGAATGCATTAAATGTCTTCTTGACGTCTAAGGACTTAGTTTAATAACATTTAATTATAAAATCAAAATCACATGATTTTGAATATCTTGCTTGCATATGCATCATATTGCCATATTTGCCATGACAAAGGCCAAATGTAGCCTTTGGTGTAATTGGATACAGAATTATTTGGACCATTTATGAAAAGGTCACAAGCAAAAAAAAATTGACCCAATTTTGCCAAAAAGAAAAAGGTTGTCTACTTTAGATCGAATCATGGATTATTATCAATTTTTTAAAAAAGCAATCAGTGTTTTTTTGCATAACATCACCAACAGCCACCCAAAGAAATTGAAAACAATAGCCCGTTCCCCCTGTAGTATACCCACAGAGAACAGTAACGCAAGACTTGAAACTGACTATTAAGTTGAATCATAGCCAGGGCTATAAATTAACATGTTTGATCACAAGCCAAATTTGGCTAGTAGTAGATGTTAATCGTACAAGCCAAATATACAGTCACTACCAGTCAGAGTTAGCCTCGCGAGCCATCCTACGTACTTCCGCCAAAGGATTGGCTCCACTACTGTAGTCTGGCCGTGCTTCTCTGTGGAGTGCCTGGAGCAGTAGAATTTTGATTGCAACGCCCCCCCCCCAGAAAACAGCCAATAATCGAATACGCCCCCCACGTGGGGGCGAAAGGGGGAGGACGCTTGTGACAATGACGTACACATCTGCGTCAGAGCCATTGGTCTGCGCTATGTTGTTGTTGAGTAACTTCAAGCGATTGGGTGAGAGGTGTCCAATAATTTCAAACCATAACTGAATGCAAGCCTCCTGCTTCCTACAATTGCTTCAGAGCAAACAAATGCCAGACCATAAATACGAAATGAAATGGAAGTATTATGGGATGGTCAGGACCAGGCTAAGTCAGAGTAGCTAGTAAGCTTTCTTTTCTACCAGCCAAATGTAGAGCCCTGATCATAGCACTAATACTGCACCTTGCTGGGTCCTAGAGGAGGCTTGCTGAACTGCACGGGGGTCAGTGTGCTGCTGATGGCGGCTCCACGCACCACCGTCTGATTGGGAGTGATCGCCAGCGTCTGGTTCGGTGTCTGTCGACAACAACATTGAGGGAAAATGATCAACACTACAGTTCAGTGAATCACATGAAAAAGATCCAGTGAATGTGTAACATTATAGGAATTTATTACTGAATTGAATACTTTATTACTGGCCTAAGGTTCTATAAAAAAAGATAGTACAATGCCGTGGTCGACGGGTTGCTTAGCTCCTGGCGAATTATCTTTGGTCGCTGACCCTCGATAGAAAAATAATGACTCCCGTCGCTCAGGTAGAGCAGGCCGCTCCTGGGGCCTCATTTATCATCAGTTCGTAGAATGTCTTCTAAATTGTGTCTTAGGAGTGAAATTTAGAATGTTCGCAAGTACAGAAAAATCGGGATTTATCAAACGTGCGTTGGCTGCTCCTACGCACAAGTCTGCATGATAAATCCCACACCTTCCAAATCACTGTGCACGTGCGCATTCGGGGTAATTAGCATCCCGAAACGCCTCCAAGTAACCATATATGGTATTAAAATATATTCAAATGCCATGTTAATTCGAAGGCGCCACCCTGTTCGGACACACATGAACACACGCGGACACGCGCCAGTCGAAGTGCTGGCGGGAAGTGCGGATTTCTGTGGCAGAAGTGGAGGTGCTCTCGACAGGAGGAGGACCGTGTTTCAAAATAAGTAAAAGAAGGAGACACACATGAACGAAAACACTGTAAAATAGCACACTGTCATACTCCATTGTCATTCAAAGCAAACTGTAGCTTGCACGGTCAATATTATTCGCAATTTCGTGTTTCTTCCACTCACACGCATGGTCTGAGGTGTGCGTAGATGTAGGCACATTTCTAAGTTCAAGTACATGTTCATAAATCCCACACTTTGCTCAGGAATGATCGCACGCACGCTTTACGCACAGATCTGTGCCTAAGAACGCTTGATAAATGAGGCCCCTGGTGTACACATCGCTTTACTCTTCTACAAGATGTTTGGTACAAGCACAAGTTAACGCACTGATCGCAGCAACATGGACGTACCTTTTTGACCACCTTGTTGGGGGTGGCTGAGGTAGAGGTACTCATCATGGCTCTTTTGGTGGGAGTCTTAAAAAGTGTGCTATCGCCCTTCTTGTTCGCATTGTCAGTCTTCTTCATCTGAAAAAAAAAGAAGACAGCGCGCATGCGAAAGTACAATGCATTCTGGTTAGGAAGATGCTTTGAAATGACTTAAGTGAGCATGCGCGCTGTGTAACCTGGGCAGCATTGTGCCGTCACGAACGTGGCCATGGTCTGGTGGGACTTCAAGTTTTGGCAAAGGACGCGCTCAACTTCTTGGAAAAACGAAAGCCTTTGGGTGCAGGACCAGAAAAAATACCATGAAAAAATTGAAAGAAAAGTCCGCGACACCAAGCTCCCGTTGCTTATTTTTAATGTGACGTTTCGGGCAGCATGCCCTTCATCAGAGACAATGTCTGATGAAGGGCATGCTGCCCGAAACGTCACATTAAAAATAAGCAACAGGAGCTTGGTGTCGCGGACTTTTCTTTCAATTTTTTCATGGTCTGGTGGGAACCAGGCAACTGACAACCCCAGCCACAGTCCAAATCTAGCAGACCTGTGTGCCTGCCAATGCCAGGCTACACAGCAGCATGAGCAAAGTCCCTTCCCATAAGTCATTTTACTCTGCTGCCTTCTTGGCTACGCCTCAGGGTTGGCATTTCTGATTAGTAAGACCATGGACATCTAAGAATGAATGAGAAAAAGAGGAATGGGACAACTGAGCGATGTGCAGCCCATATGGTTGGAATCACAATGAATATATGAAAGCAATGCTGCAAAACATAGTTTTCCTACTGCTATTTTGAACTGTGCATGCATGGCATTTCACAACAACGCTTTGCAGCCTGTAGGATCAAGTGGTACGGACTCTGTAGCAAGCTCATGCGCATAGCTACCTGATGCGAGTCACACGTCATCTGCCACCGGCCGGCGGAAGCAGATTCCGAAGACATACCAATTGGGTTTGAGCAGTTTTAAAAGCTTGCACGTCCAGCTTTCGAGATGATTGGATAAATGACAGTACAGCTCCGCAAGCAATTGGCCCTTGTTGCTGGACAGGTGGGATATGTGCAAGCACACGCCATATAGGCGTAATGAATTGCCCCCCCTTCATTCCTATGGGCGCTTTCGGACGTTTTCCGTCTCCTCCTATATAGACAGTCTCTGCTATTTGGCAGCCTACCCGCTCGCTCTTCTCCTTCTCCTTCTGCAGCTTGTACTCCTCCCTCTGGCCGCTGATGTACTCCATGAGCTTCTGCCCACGGACCAGAAACGCAGTGCCGTGAGTCCTCTGCCAGGCCTCAGCAGCTCCTTTCATCTCCTCCTCGAGCTACACACAAACAAACAAACAAAGGAATGACATGACACGGACACGCACACAATAAAACGTGAGACTAAATCAAATCAAATGAAAAACTAAATCAAAAGGGCTGACAGAAACATTTTAGATTGTGATGGTGCTGTGCAGCGCGCACTTCACCATTTCAATACATTTTTCAAACCGGAATGCATTGTTATATCTCATATTCTCATTATGAATGCAAGCCTCCTGAGCAAGATGGACATCAGTGCATTCTGGTCTAAAGATGTTGCATGATGATTAGAAATTAGAATACTGACCAACACCTGATTTCAAGCACATAATGCCTGGAATTGCAGACCTGCAATCAAGACATGGCCTCGGGAGAACAAAATAGGCCAGACCTCTGCAATTGGACTGGCAGCAGAATTTGAAGGACAACTTATTGTTTTCGAGACTCAAATTCCTGGAATTGGAAGGGGGACAGCTTGAAATGGACTTCGATTTTGAGTTTCAAACTCCTATACCTGGATTGACAATAGTTTTGATTCAGACAACCTTTCGTTTTCGAGTTTCAAATTCATGCAATTAGAACACAGACAGAGTTTGAAATAGGCAAACTTTCGTTATTTCAAACTCCTGCAATTGGATTTGGCAATAAGCAAGTTAGAAAGACAAACTTTCGATTTCAACTTAACATTTTTTGTATTCAGCAGACTCTGGGACAGACGGCAGGCTATGGAATACCTTGGGGAGCATCCTCTGGACTTTAGCCCGCTCTTTTGTCTCCTTCAGCAAAGCCCCTCCTCTGTTGGAGAAGCGACTAGGATCAGATGCCTTCCTCTACGAGAGAGCGAGAGAGAGAGAGAGAGAGAGCGAGTAATAGATAGATAGAGAGCAAGAGAGAGAGAGAGAAAATATGAGTTTGCATCACTTGCAACAGAGATATTTACAGTCCAACCCTCCTGTCAGTAAACAGCACTATTTCCTACTACGCCCATCTGGGACAGTATTGTAAATATTTATTTTACAGAACACAGAGATACGCACAGAAGACAAGGGGCATGCCAGCCTAATCACGGCCCTTCTGGGCATGTAAAACTAGATGCTACTGAGATACACAGAATCACACGCAAGATACATAGAATACAATTAACACCATCACAGGAAAGAAATGACACAAAATACACATATGATCTGAATGAAGATGAAGTCATGTCTGATGAATTTGAGTTCTGAATGTTCCATTACATGTAGGTTATGAAATCTGCCCTACAAAGCCAACAGGCAATAACTGTGCATAGCTCCGAACTGAGTAAAATTACTTCAAATGTATTCTGTTGTCCAGCCCAAGTAGTTTTTGGTAGATTATTGTAATGTGGTTGTTTTGTTACCATTACCACATTCTATGTAGATCCATCATTTTGTTTAACTTAATAAACTTAATATATTTGATATATACTGTACAAGCCATTAAAATCATAACTCATTTTCAACAACAATGCAGTTACTGCCGTTTTGCTCTGTATGACAAATGTTCTAGCCAGGCTGCGCCCTCCTACAGTAGTGACGCAACACTTTCAGCGTTGCTTCTAGTCAAGCCAGGAGCAATGCAAATATTGTTTCTGAGCTCCTGAAAAATCGGGAACTCCTCCCACTTTGTCGGGAAGCAAACAACCAGTAGCAAACCAAGGGAGGCAGGTCAACCATGTCGTTTGGGAAATGTTAATTATTTTGCTCTTGGTCAGACCAAGTCTCGAAGAGATTTGAAAGTTGATGATAATCAGGCTAGAAATGTTCTGCAAACACAGTTGAGCTATATGCAGGGTTCCCACACCTTTTTCATGAACAACTTCAAGCACTTTTCAAGCACCTTCAAGCACCACATTTTCAGTTTTCCAGCACCTTTAACATGTCGCGGGAAGGGGGTGTGGGGGTCCTACCCCAGGAAATTTTGTGTTTTTAAGAAGCAACTTCCTGCATTCTCATCGAAAATCTGAGGTAGTGAGATGTCAGATGGGATTTGCCATTCGACGCCCTAAAATTGATGTACCTGAACAATTTATTTCTATTATTTGGCTTACTGAGTTTGACTTGACACAAATTTCAAGCATTTTCAAGCATTTCACCAAAAAATCAAGCATTTTCACAACCTTGAAATCACTTGCTTGAATTCCTTGAAAATGCTTGAATTTCAATTATCAGTGGGAACCCTGTATATGGGTTTAACTCCACTACCTCAAAATCCTGGAAGAGGGTCCAGTTCTTCTCCCACTTCTCCAGGTTGTCCAGCAGGGGGCGTGCCTGCTCTTGATAGTCCCTCAGCTTGACCAGCTCAGCGTCATGCACCAGTAGAAGCTCCTCAGTGTAATTAGCTGGGGGAAAAAATGATTATTGTGTGATGAACTGGTCTGCGCACTGGGAATGAGCTCCAAAAATATAAACTTTATTTCTTTATACAAGCGGCAACCTTTCGATCCAACAGTGGGATCTTCCTCAGGCAATGAGAACAACGGTCTGGGATGACTTATATCACATGACCTACAGGTAGGGTACCTGACAGGTGAGCACACTAAGGTGACAAGTGGCATAACATGCGTTTAAATGCGCTGGCATACACATCAAAGAAGGCCACAGTGATCACAATTGGTAACCAAAACAATAGAACAGTCAAAGGGATAGTCAATCACAAGAATCAAAACAATCATAGATAGAATTATAATTTCAAAAGGTTGAGAGAGTGTGACATTTCAATAGTTTATTTGATGAATTTTTTCGAGGTTTTGAGCAATTTTTTTCAATGACTATTTGCCATCAATTTGTAAGTATTTCTATGACTTAGAAATGCTTTTCAAACATGATAGGCCTACAAACACAACAGATGGGTCTTCAACTTGTCTGCCAATTTGAATTACCATCCATACACATTTCTGGCTGCAAAATGTACTGTACTTGCTCAGAACAGTAAAGAGTATTCAGTAAATACTCATGGAAACAATCAAATTTGTGCCGCTTACATTCTGAAAATGAATGACCTGACCAACGTTACATCCTGGATCTTTAGAATTTGCAGATATGGAATGATGCTTTACAAATGGACCTCATTCATTTTGCCTCCCCATTAAAGCCCTTTACAAGGGACCTATTCAATGTGAAATTAGCAAGCCAATGCACCTGACCACATACAGGCTACAAGCAATGCCCATATGGAGACCCAGGCTCAAATCCGGGTCATTTCCAACCCTACCCCATGTGCCCCTGTTCGACAAAGACATTAACAAATCCTAGCCTGGTTCTTCCCAGAGCTCTCTCTGTGTGTGTGTGTGTGTGTGTGTGTGTGTGTGTGTGTGTGTGTGTGTGTGTGTGTGTGTGTGTGTGTGTGTGTGTGTGTGTGTGTCTCTGGAGCCCCCTGGTAAACGTAGACGTAGACATAGACACAGACACACCTCGAGCTAGAAAACTGACGGAGCCTTTACTGCCTTAAGATCAATGGCAGCTCGCATTGAGGAGTCACAGGACAGATTATAGATTATATTGACTTTAAGAGATTAATAGGAAACGTCTTTGAAGGAATATGTTGGTGGCGAGAATGGGCAGAATGATAGATAAAGCCATGCCTTCTGAAGACGGAGCCAACACATGCTCTCCCAGACTTAAGCCTCATTCACACACGTCGTTGCTAGTTACTCGCTCAGCGAATGAAGTCAATAGAATGTCTATGTGTTCCAGCGAGACGAGGAGGCGAGTAGTGTGCAAGCGATGCAGGCGGATCCCGAGTTGAAAATATTTCAACTTCGAGAGAGGAGAGTAGTCGAGTAACCAATTGGAATGCAGAGTTTGGTATTTCTCGCCTGTGCATTGGCAGGTAAAGCCGCGCGAACGTTCCATGAGAGAGTGGCGAGTAGGCGAGCGAGCGAGAAGCTAGTATCTAACAGCAACGCGCGTGAATGTACGTAGCTTTAGAAGTGGAGCTCACAAAGCTGGGGTGAATTTCTCAAAACCAAAGTTGCTTACTACATTAGCTACTTTGTTGTTTTCAATGCATTTTCCCATTGGCAACTACCAAAGTTGCTAACAGGCTAACAACTTCTCTTTTGAGAAACTCACCCCTGCACGGAACTACACCGGTCGGGCAAGAGCGAAGCAAACCAAATCCTACCATCGTAGAGGTGTGTGCTGAAGGGCTGCCTCTGCTCTGGGCCGAACAGACATTTCTCCCACATGTCCACCAGCTCCACCCGGGCCTTGCTGATGACCCTCTCCAGCTGAGCCTTCTGTAACTCCTCCAGGCGCTCCACCTCCACCTTCCACTACACACAGGCACACACAGAAACACACACACACACACACACAGGCACACACACACACACACAGGCACACACACACAGGCACAAACAGACACACACACACACACACACGATTGGCAAAGGCCAACAATGCGTTTCAAGCAAGGGACACACTACAAGCAAGGGACACACTACAAGCAAGGGACACACCACAACCCCCCCCCCCCCCTCCTGTCTCCTCCCCTTCATTCCCTAACCCTATCTCCCTTTGTAAAACAACCTTGGGTTACTTGAAAGGCGCTGTATAAAACTAAAAAGTTATTATTATTCCAAGCAAATTTAACATGGTGAAGTGAAATTCGTCATTTGTTCCTACTACATGGCAAGTCTGAAGTGAAAGTGTTTAATAAGAAGTTTAATCCTGTGCAAATGATGAGTGAGCTTGGCCTGCAGTGGCCAGACAAAATCAAGAGCTGCATGAATGTGTCTTCAATCAAGTTGAGCTGAGCCACCATCTACCACTTCAATCTAGTTCCACACACACACACACACACACACACACACACACACACACACACACACACACACACACACACACACACACACACACACACACACACACACACACACACACACACACACACACACACACACACACACACACACACACACACACACACACGACTGGAGTGTCTGCCATCCCCATGTCCCTTAGTCCCCATGTACCCTTGAGATGTCATCGGTGAGGGTCCCCTGAGTGTCTAGAGGGAAGCCTCCGTCCTTCTCGGGGCAGTCCAGGCGGTTCCAGAGGCTCATGGCCCGCTCCTTCAGCTTGTCACGCGTGGAGATCAGCGACCTCTTCTTCAGTTCCAGCTAGACCCAAGTGAAGTTAAAAGTGAAGTGAAGTGAGGTTAAAACCCCCCACAAAAGACGCACAACACCTCCAACTAAAGCATATTTTTAATATAGAGAACAATCAAGGCCATAGTTTAGACGCGTGCACAAACACACACACACGCACACACACAACTCTTTGAAATAAAAAATTACCGTGGAAAATGTGATTGACAAGTGTAAAAGAGCAAGCGTGATGAGCGTCCAAATCAGTAAAAGGCAATGGAATACCTTTCCTATTAGCTCCTGAAGAGCCCTGATGTTGTCGTGAGTCAAAAGGAAGACCTCTGGGTCGTCACTCAGGGCGTCCCTCTCCAGGCTGGTGTCTGGGTCATGGCCGATCTCACGGCCCAGGAGGGCCACGTCCTTCCTAAGGGCTGTGGACACTGCTAGCCTAGTGGCCTGCAAGGTGACAGGTACAGTACCGTAAGAAGGGGCATATTAGGGGTGGGTATTGGCAAAGGGTTCACGATTCGATGCGCATCACGATACACATGCCACGATGCGATTCTATCACGATGCATTGCGATTCATGTACTACTGTGATGCATTGCGATAATTACTTCAGTAAATGTGTAAAATACAGCTTATTTGTCAGTTGCTGTGTAGCTTTCTTAAGTCAGTTCATTCTATTTAAGCATTCTATCATCTGGGAGAGAGCTTACATCACAACAGAAATATTACCTATTCTTTACTGAACAAAATAACCCGTGGTAAATCGAATTTAATTGTTTATTGTTGTTATCAAATAATCAATTGTCATGAATCCATGCAGTATATTGAGAAAATAAGTATCACGATACCTTGTCATGAATCGATGCATTGTATCGTGAGAGTAAGTATCGCGATGCATCGATATGACGATTATTTTGCACACCCCTAGGGCATATGGTGTGTGTGTGTGTGTGTGTGTGTGTGTGTGTGTGTGTGTGTGTGTGTGTGTGTGTAGGGGTGGGGTTGTTATGCTTAAGCCTGATTATCATGACTCAAATCTCTCCGAGACTTGGTCTGACCAAGTGCATAACAACTAACTTTCTCAAACAGCATGGTTGAACCACCTCCATTGGTTTGCAACTGGTCCAGGGCAGAAAAGGATGAGCCAAAGTTTAAACCAAACATTTTCTTAGTCCCAATAGAACGTCTCTGCTTAAACCACGTCACTGCCTTGAACACGCCTCTACCCTGGACCGTTGGAGATGCTCAGTTGATTACTTCCCGACAAAGTGGGTGGAGTTCCCCTGCAAGGGATAACTCAGAATATACCTGAACAAGCTATTTTCTTGAGCAAGTGTAGCAGAGCCTAAGGTGTTGCATCACTGCGAGGGCGGAGCCTGGGTTGTTATGTTTACCTGTCCTGCAAAGTTCTTTTAGTAGTAGAGTAGAGTAGAGTAACTTTATTGATCCCTAGGGGGAAATTCAGGACCCAGTGTTTTGAGTGTAGCTACTTGACACCTTTATTTCCCTTTGGGATCAATAAAAGTAACTCTACTACTAAACACATTCCGCTTCAACAGGCGTTTCAATGCATTTCAGATCGAATCGCGATTGCAAGTCTATGATAATCAGGCAAGGGAAAATCCCCCCTTTAGGCAGACCTAAGGACTGTTCTATTCAATGCTAGAGTATTATGACACACCCCTTTAGGCAGACCGGAACCTGGTCATGTCTCATGTTAGGTGCCCATAGCACCTACTACATTGGCATATCTCTATATACTTTAAGAATCTCTGGTAATGGTGCATTCCCCAAGGGTGGCAGATGGGATGTTTCTGACCTCCTACTTGCTGAAATGCATTGGAACGCCTGTTGAAGCGGAATGTTCAAGTTGTGAACTGGGGCCAAATCGAAGCACCCCGACTTCGAAATCGTTACGTCAACACAGCAATGACAGTGCACACAGGGATAGGAATAGTTTAAGTTTGACTTGCTGGTTGGAACGCTTTCAAGTGGGAGGTAGCTGCCTCCTGGTTGCATATTGGGAAGCTAATACCCCCGGGGAATGCGGCATAAGTCTATTAAATGTAGAATGCAAGCATTCTGACAGGATTCCCATTGGCTGTGGCGACTTTCACCGAACTGCATCATAACTCATTTGAATAATATTCACTCGAGTCAAGTCCAACCACTCAAGTCGCTCAAATTGCACCTAGACGCCCGAATCGCTTTTGTCTCTTCTGTCGCCAGCGACGCAAGACAAAGTCAATTTCTTCCGTTGCTGAAATCGTGTTTGGTGTATTGGTGCCCTAGTGTTGTGTGCTGCTTTGTGATAGCATAGAAGGTCTGCAAATGCATTCATTGTGTGTGTGTGTGTGTGTGTGTTTGTGCAATACTTTTCCAGATATGAATAGTATGCTGCTATCCATTCTCCGTTTGATACTGTGGTCTAGTGTTGCTGCCCCCCCCCGATGCCTAGTGTACCTACAGTAGTGTTTTTGTTGTTTTTTCATGCCCATGCACAGCCACTCGCTGGCTACCCACCTTTTCAGCTGTGAGCTCCGCCACGTGCTCTTGTAGTGCCTTAAGCTGCGCGCGAGAGGGAACGACGTTGGAGGGCACGTAGTGTGGCGTGGAGCACAGCTGCATGCACAGCATCTCATCCTCCTGCTTAAGGGTCTCCAGGTCTGACATGCGGCTGTTCTTCTCAGCAGTCAGCGCCTCCAGCCGACACCGGAGCTCCTTCTCCAGCTGCAGAATGCTCAAGCCATCTTCCATCTGAGAGACAGACAGACAGACAGACAGACAGACAGACAGACAGACAGACAGACAGACAGACAGCATAAGACAAACTGTCTGGACACATGAAAAATAGCACCAAACAAAATCTGTACCATTCTCGGGTACAATACATTTGAAAGACAACAAAGCGATAGACACATGTGCATGTGTACAATATAGATGATGCCGAGGCAACAAACCTCACAAGGCGTTTCCATCAACTCCGCACACAACTCCGCCACCTGCTTCTGGGAGGTCACTATGTTCGCCTTTAGTCGACTCCTACATGCCTCCTCTTCCTCGATCATCCGCCTCAAAAGGTCCTTTGAATTAAAATGTGAACACTTTCAGTAGGCCTCAATGCGAATAATAAAAGCGCATCCCCAAACATTGCTCTCATGATCATGGCACTTAACAAACCTCCATGTACGTCTTCACGGTCAACACCCGTTCCAATCTTTGTTCCTCCACGATGCCCATGCTATCCCATAGGTCTTCCAGCTGCGCCAGGGCAATATTTATGCCAGAGATCATAGAGGAAACTAGTGATTCGCTGAAAGGACATTCAGGGGAAAAGTGACGTTATTACGTGACAACAAGTATCACAGCCCTTTTGTAGCTGTCAACTGTTTGCTACATCAAAGGCGCATTTCCGGAACATTCTGCAACCTCACAAAGACGTACGAAGTATTACGCATTATATCAGCAAGTGCTGCAGTCAATACTTAAATGACTTTTCAGTGTAACGGCGTGTTGGACTTTACAAAGGGTAGCATTGAAAACATACGGCTAACTTCCGTTCAAGGAGTTGTGTCAACCAGTAAAATGCATCATTCTTTTTTGTCTTTTGTCTACTCGTCGATACATTTCGTAACGGTTCATAGAACATGTTAGAAATGATCTAGGCCAACTTTATTACCTTTTTCGAGATGGCATCTTGAATATTTGAACAGCAGCTTGCCTTGTGCTGTCTTGCAGAACTTCTTGAACGCGGATAAATTTGAATCGTCTTTCCCTCCCTTGTTTTCCGCCTATGTCACTGTCAATGCCATGTTGCTTTGGTTGATTATTGCCCCCTGTTGTTCCGGAATGTTAACAGTGGGTTTTCACATCATGACTGGACATGCATGAGCACGAGCAGCTTCACCAAACCACAGCCCTTTTTATTGCTAGTTTAAACATTTTCAGAAGAAGTAGCCTAGTCTGAAAACTATAGGCCTACTCGGTAAGTTTTTTTTGTGTGAAATCTTACTTTTTATTCAGATGCCCTTTTCATTTTATTTGACAATCAAATTGTGGCTACATTAGGCTACTGGTCTACTGTAGGCTACTGGTCGTGTCTTCTTCAGCAGGATGCACGTGCTTTTTATTATTATCAGGTATCATCATTTACTCTCAATGGGTATCATGCTTGCTATGTTGCTGTTACTATTTCAACATATTGTCTACTAGGTGATGACACTTGAGGAAACAGTCAAACTACCCTAAAGCAGAAAAAGTTTCGGCATAGTTCATGTCACAAACGATTCAACACATTGGCAAACATTTGTTTATTTACAAGCTATTTTGTAGGATAGCACCAAAAGATATCAAAACATGTGCTTTTAATACATTTCTGGCTTCACAACATGATTGTTGCTATATTTGTAAAAGACAATAATTATAATCACCAAATTCATAGGGAACAAGCCATCATGAATGACATGAACATGTCAGTTGTTCCAATATTTTTTAAGCTTCATTTCATAACAAAAAAATCAGTGCAATAAATTATATATATTTAAAAAAAAACAATAAACAAAAAATATATGCATTACGTCCATTAGGAATGTCACATTTAAGTCAAGTAGTTATTAAAGCTTCATTGTTTTTAAGATTCTTTCACATAAATATCTTCCCTTTCACAGATAAATTGGGGACACGTATTGGCATCATGTTGGTACAGCACTCAACTGAGATCATGTAGGTAAATATTTTTGAACCTCACTTTTGCGTTTTCTCTTTTTTGTGTGTTCCCTGAAAAGTGTGCATTCTTCTCTCACTGAATACTTTGCAAGGGTATGCAAAAATAAAGTATGGCAAGGGGAAGGCCAACCTATTGAGAGGGAACGTGATGGAACATTTATCAGCATGATCCCAGCTAGCCTCTGTGGCCTCTTCCCAATATCCTAACTCCTGTCCTCCCCAAGTGCTTGTGGCCTCGTGATGATGTTATAAGACGTCATTGACGACAGAAGTCTAATTCAACAAGCACAATTGAAAGGTAATTTTCTCATTTGCATTCAGGATGTTGTAAAATAGGAAAAGTCCCCCAAAAGTTGTTGTGGCTAGCTTGAGAGCGGGGAAAACTTGATTGTGTCCTCCACGGAGGTGGGGTGTCACGTCAAGCGCGAGGCCACAAGCACAGGTTGAGTACGGGAGTCAGGATATTGGAAAGTACCCTGTGAGTGCATCTTAATATGGGACCTTGCCTCCTCCACTTGCCTCCTCCACTCGCTTCTCGTCATGATGACATCACTGACAACAGCATTATATTTCAATATCTTGCAAAAGCTCAACTGTAGAGTCTTTTTCTCATTTGCAATTGGGATGGTGAATGAAAAACAGTCCCTCAAAAGTTGTTGTGGCTAGGCTGACAGCTGGGAAACTTTATCGTTTTCTCCACGGAGGAGGGGCCAGGAGGCGGGACGAGGAGACAAGCGCAAGTGGAGGAGGCAAGGACGCATATTAAGATGCACTCTGCATGTTTCCCTTAGCTTCCTCAATAAAATGGAAACCACACACTTGGTGCAACTCCCGTTACTTATACAGATGAATTGGTCACTTCTGGCTCTGCTGCAGCGCCTGCTGCTGATGCCGTTGATGTAGGCCTACCATTGGCAGACACCACGGCACTGTGGACTGTGTGAAACAGCAAGCTTGGCATGTCCTTGTCAGCTGGCCCGAAGAAGGCTCCTCGACTCAGCGAGTCTATGACGGAGGTGTTGCAGCAAGCCAGGACAACAGTGATCCCGACCTCCTTGTAGTCCTTCAGCACATTTTTGAATGTACTCATCCCTGTGGAATCAATGAAGGGCATGTATGAGCAATCCAAGATGATGGTGTGGAATTCAAGGTCATCGTGGATGAGGCCAACGCTGACTTCCCCGTTAGTTTGGTCCGTTTTCTGGCTCTGCTTTGCGGCCAACTCCTTCTTGGCCTTCTTGGCCTCTTTCTTCCTCCTGGTCATTTCAAGGAACGGTTCGAGTCCAATGGCTTTATACAAAGACTTCAAAAAGACATGCTTGTTGGCATAGTACAGTGGCGACTGAAAGCGGAAAATCTTGATGTCAGGGATGGTCTGTATGTTGTGGTATTCTTCCGTGTCCTCGTAGTGGCTAGAGTCATCAACCTGACCGAGTAAAGACACTTTGGGATTTTGCGTTTGTGCCACCACGCACATCATGGAGAAAACTATGCCAACCACCAGGCCCATCTCTACACTGATGAGTAGCGTGCCGGCCATGGTGACCGTCCACACGATGGCGTCGACCCGGCTGATGCGCCACATATTGGGCAGGTCCCTGAACTTGCGCAGCGCGCCCCTCAGGCTCACAATGATGATGCAGGCCAGGACGCACTTCTGCAAGGCGTAGAAGAACGGGGCGAAGAACAGCAGCACCAGGAGCACCACGAAGGCACTCACGACACTGGAGACCTGCGTTTGACACCCTGTCGAGTCCCTCACCATGGTCTTGGCCAGGGCCGCGCTGGTGGTGAAGCAATGGAAGAAGGAGGGGATGATGTTGCAGCACCCAATGGCTATCATCTCCTGGTTGGGTCTGACCGAGTAGCCATGCTTTTTGGCAAACATTTCCGACAGGGAGACTGTGAAAGCGAAGCTGATGACCGCCAGAGGGATTGCGTCAAACATAATCCGGGACATGTTGTCCACCGTCGGGACCTTGGGAGGAATGAAACCCGTGGGGATGGACCCGGAGATGCTGGAGCTATATACTCCATTGAACTCCCCAAAATGGGAGGCTAGGGTCGCACCTGCGACCACCACCAGCTCGGTCGGAAGAGGTATCTTCAAGCGGTCCTTGAAGCGCTCCTGGAGCTCTTTCCCGGCCACCAGGACGCTGATGCAGATGGCACTGGTGATCATGTCGCAGAAGTTGGTGTTCTGGATGTTCTTGAAGATGTTGATCCAGGTGACCACCACGGTGCCGTAGCCTTGGTGGCGGGGGATCTTCAGGCCGAGGAGATATTTGGCCTGGACGGTGAGGATCGTACAGGAGGCACCGGTGGCAAAGCCGTCGAGCATCGGCCCTGAGAGATAGACTGACACAAACCCCAGCCTGAGCACTGCCATCAGCACCTGGACACATATAACATGAACGGTTAGTAAAATGTTGGTGGGTCATTCTGAAGCAATTCGTGTTCAGCTGCTATTTAATTTGTAATGTATGAAGAGTGGGACAGATGCTGTTGTAAATGCACACAATTGTGTTAAAAATGAATAAAAGCAAATCAGTAACACTTAAGAATTGAGTTCCCATGTAAGCCACCCATACAGTACATGCCTAATTGCTGTCTGTATAAGTGACTAATAAGACATATGGTTATAAGACATGTGTTAGTAATCATTCATTTTGCTTAAAACACGCCTTTTAGGTCACCTATACAGACAGTTAAGGCATGCAGGGTTTTAAATTAACACCAGCCAATCGGCCAAATGCTGGTGAAATTTGTGTTTGGTTGGTAGAAAATACCAACTTACTAGTCACTTTGACCAAGTAGGGAGTGTGTGTTTGGCCCTTAAGATTAACATCTTTTAGCCATTTTTCCTGGTGATGAAACAATGTAGAGCCCTGTTGGCATGTATTATGTCATTAATCTTCATCATATTGTTAAGTTATACTCTGATTTCACACTGCCCATACCTGATATACTCCAGCAAGGAACGTTAGTGCGGTGGCAATGCCAATGGCATAACACTCCTTCCCACAATCCATGCCCAGCAGTCTCACAGTGCCATTCACAGCGTCCTCAAAGAACTCCTCCGTGTCATTTAGGACAACTCCAGGGGCCTGTTTGGTGTCCTCCAGATCGAAGCCAGCCAAGTACACCTCCCTGTCCACCACCTGTCCGACCATTAGGCTCATCAGGCTAAAGATGCCGACGGACACGTGCCTGGAGGTGCCCATCATGAAGTAGATGATGTTGGCGAAGAAGGACGTGTACAGGCCATAGATGGGCTCCAGGCCGGCCAGCAGGCAGTAGGCGATGGCCTGGGGCACCAGGATGATGCCGACGATCACGCCGGACATGACGTCGCCCCACACATACTCCCGCAGCTTGTATTTTGGCAGCCACTGCACCACGGGGAAGAGGCCGGTCAGTGCGCCCTTCAGCCTGGGCACGGAGCAGCTGAGGCTGTGGCTCAGCTTGGACTTGACCTGTTCTAAAGGTCGCCGCCGCTGCCGCGCTCGCCTCTCCAGGGGCCCAACTATCTCAGGTGATTTGCTGTCCTCCATGTTGCCAGGCGATGGGGGACCTTTGCAGCGCAGGTGCCGGTGGTGGTGGGTTTCAGCCGAGCTCCTAAACAACATGGAGGAGAAGGTATGTATAGTGAACGGTTTTACTCTTTTCTCATACAAAAGCCAGACTCTTGACGGCAATTCTTTTTTAAAACATTTTTATTGAACCCACCACACAAAAACAAGAATTGCAATCGAGAACGCGGCTTTTTTTTTTTTACAACTAATGTTCTAGTTGCTTGCATCTGAATAACCTTTTTTAAAACATTGTGGAGATTAGTGCACTTCCTAAAAAAATGGGTTAATCTTTTTCTGCAAGTGCTTTAGTTTAATTGGTAAGTTTGTTGAGTACTTTCAATCACTGAGGCATTTAGCACTCTCATCAAAGGGCGCTAACTGTCTCTGTTTGATCAGGCCTGGTTGAGAGTGTGTGTGCTGTAATCAGGAAGACTCTGATCTCTTTACAATCAAATGGGAAAGACTCCCACTGAAACAGCCGCTATTTGCCAGGGATTCGTTCTGTACCTGTTCAGCAACAGACCTGTTAAAATCCCATAAACTGGGAATGGAACACCATTGTAAAGTTTATTGTCATGCCTCTATGTCCATAGTGCTCTATTACATGGTATCCTGGTACTTGAGTTTTCAGAGTTTTATTGATGCTGAGGGAGAAAAATAGATGGTGGACATAAAGCTGAGGTTGGCAGCCAGCGTGCATATTTAGTTAGCGTGTAACCGGTTGCACAATGTGACGTACCATGTGGAACCCAAATAGGGATGAGAAACTAACGACACATGTCATATGCATTATGATTTCATGCCATGATGATGAGTTACAAGCAAAATATAAAAGAGGCTGTAGGGATAGGGTGTTCTCCAAGTCATGCAAAGTGGTTCTTTGGCAGAAATATAGTGAATATGTGTCTTGAAAAAAAACTGACTGCTTTTACCATGACTTTACAATGACTTCATGTTCACGCAGGCAAACCAGGCACTTTAATTACTGTATGTGGCTATGCAAACATCTATAATAACTAATATGCACATTTAGGCAAACTTCCAATTTGCATTTTTTTAAAAGCAAAGAAGTGTTAGATGGCATGACCCTCTCGTCTTATCACATCTTAGACCAAAAAAAGTTTTAAAATTCTTCAACTTTCAAAAACTGTTCAACTTTCAAAAATAAAATTTAAAAACCCTTTTTAAAACCATACTTTACAACCACAGTGTAGAAGCCACAAACCTAATGACATGATGTGAATGTTTAAACTCTGAAATAATGGCACTCTGGCAAATTCCATTTCTGAAGCCTTTTTAGGAAAAAGAAGTGGAGGCACATGAACTCACCCTGAGCTGAGATGCGTCTCTCTACTGGCCGAGAGAGAGTCTCTGAACTGTGCTGTGCTTTCACAGCAAGGAGGCTTCTAGTGCACTCTGGGCCATGGTGTACAATATGTTTCCCTGCGTCTCTCTCAAACGCCAAAAAGAGGGAAGTCTTTAATCATGCTCAGATGGTTGTGATAGGTGGGCCATTCAAGGGGCGGTGCAGAGCAGAACGGCTGTTTATTTGTTAGTCCCTGACTTGAGCAATATTGTGTGAAGCTGGCCAAGCGGGGCAGAGAAAAAGTCAATCTTTGACTGGCTGAGTGGGAGTGGGAGGGTAAGAAAGTAGGTGTGTGAGTTTCCTCTCTGTTTCCCTCCCTTCCTCCCCCCGTCTCTCTCTCTCTCTCTCTCTCTCTCTCTCTCTCTCTCTCTCTCTCTCTCTCTCTCTCTCTCTCACTCACACACACACTGCCTTCTTTCATCCCAAAAAGTCTTCTGGCAGAAAACCTCCATACCCTGTCCACCTTGACCTCCATACTCTGTCCAACCTTCCTTGGTATTTTTGACACTAATTGACATTTCCAAAGTAATTATTAAGAGGATGTTTTTCTGAAAGGGTGATCTATTGTGTTCCCTCTGCCAACGCGTGCAACAAATAATCTCAGAAGCCAGCGGTTTTTTTTTTTTTAGCTAATCATTAGATCTCGACTTGTTACACAGGTACAATATATGTAGGTCATTAGCCTTCCTGTTGAATTTACCACATTTGTACTCAACACACGCACACACTTTTTGCTTTCATTAAATTATGTTACGTGACTTTGGGTGTTTTTACACTCATTTACATGTCATTACGTGTTACTGAAGGCAAAAATGCACGTTGTCTGAGAATAGTTAGGGCACTGATTCGGTGGCTTAGCATAGTGTTGGTCCAGGTTAGACTGTGGACCCCAATATCTGCACACAGATAAAGAGACTCAAGATATTGAGCAGGTTGCTAAGGCCTGTAGTGTTGAACAGTGAAAGTTGTATTGTAAATAGGACACCTGCATTCAGGAGTCATAGGATATTATGCAGGCTATACTCTGAGAACTGTGATGTTTAGGTGAATTTTTTGTGAGGCTGGATAAATATATTTTCTTAATATATTGAACCGGTTTAGGCCTGCAGTGCTGGACAGGGAAAGTTGTATTTTAAATGGGTTTAACTTGGATTTTTGTTCGCACACCTCGGTTGGCAGGTGCGTCGGAGATGGCCCATGGATCGCTCAGCAAACTATTTGAAAAAAAGTCCCGCGCACTGACCATTTCGCTGTTTTTCTTTAATGAACGACGTTTCGGTCCTAGACCTAACTCCAGGAATTTGCCTGATGAAGGTCTAGGATCGAAACGTTGTTCATTAAAGAAAAACAGCGAAATAGTCAGTGTGTGGGAGTTTTTTCAAATAGTATTTTAAATGGGGACAGCCGGACTCATAGGAATTTATATGAATTCATAAGTCATGGGATGCAGGTTGTGGTGTTTTGGTGAATTGTTTGTTAGGTTTGAGTTTAAAGTTCAGATGCTGGTGAACTATCTCTTTGTGTTCCTTCATATTCTTTTAGCAATCCAACCAGCAGAGTTTTATAATCTCATTTTAAACGTTGAAATGAAACAAAAGAAAGAAAACAAACAGGAAAGGTAGCACCAAGGCAATAATGGCAAAAAAAACATGTTTAGAAACTAGCCTACGCATTTTCAGTATGCCCACTTACTATGCCTTAATGTTTTCACATAAAGGCACCATTGTTTATACTGGCCATTAAGGAATAGCAGCCTACCAATGTACTCACTGCATTGCAGTCACTATTTATTCATTTGGGCAACAATTCAGTCATAACCATTTACTACAGTCACTACAGAAATCAGGATTTATTTGAGAGGTTCATTTAAATAAACATGCAATTATTCGTTGTCAGTATGTGTTTACATCACTGCCTTGACTGGAAAAAATATGGTAATACATATTCAACACATGAAATGCCAGTTAGGATGCAATGGCTGTTTTTCCACATTTGTTTATACACCACATTCATTTATCATTTAGAAGATAAGATTTCCAAATCAGTCCACATTTGAGAGGCTTCTCTTCATATGCCCGGTGATGAATGCCAGTTTTTTTATTAAGTATAGCACAGACTGGCTGTGTGTATTGACAGACTGAGCAGCCCATACACACAAGTGGGTCATTGTTTGGCTAAGCCAGACAGTGCAGTGCTGTATGGTGGCTCCTGTGAAATTTCATTGGCTGAAGCATCCTCGTGCCATGTTGTTGTAGGGGCTGCAGCGTTAGTATAGCGGTATAGCTAGAAAAACGCTTATTTAAAGGAGGATACACTTACCCACATAGCTGAAGCATGCAGAGAGGGCAGAGACTGCATCTGCCATGCCTTTCCTGTGCCTTCCGGTGTGTGGTGGCTTGATGAATGGCGCTAAGGATTGTGGGAAAGTACATCACACATAAAAGCCCTCGACCACGGCCAATCCCAGACAGGCTGGTGGAGAGGGTCGGGGAGGGTTTGAGAGGGGGTTGTGGGAGGATGTGGGGGGTGGCTGGTCAGTTTCTATAGCAACGGAAGGAGGCCCCTGCTGTGTCAGAGAAAGCAATAGAGAGACATCCAGAAAGACAGGGGGGAGAGAGAGATAAATACATAGCCTTTATCTTTATAGCAGTATCTAGGAATGAGTAAGATAAACAAAAATCAATTGAAACTGTGCATTTGTCCTTTGGCCAGACTAGAAGAAAAATGGGATTCTGCTTTTGTTGACGCACGGTTGTCTTTGCTTGTGAGCTGGAGATATCAATGCACATTTTGTGTGTAAGATTTCAACATACACAGTGATAATTTATATGGTATTTTTCATGTATATTGGTGTGATCTGTGGTTGTGTTTATCTCTGTGTAGTACTTTTTTTGAAATCCAAGGGAGAGTAAGCAAAATCCTGCACAATGTCCATTCCACATCCATCTATTTATTTATTACAGTCATACCAACCATCTTCAAGTCAATGTCAATCTGAGTGAAATGTTGTAAGTTATAAGTAGATGCATGTGGCTGAACGGGCATTGCACTTGATTATGCCTACACTTTTGAATGATAATGTTGGTTACATCCAACACACCTGTTCGAGCACAGAGGTGTGCAAAAGTACTCTGTCGTGAACTGTTTCGAATCCAGGGCAATCATATAGTACAAGCCTAGCACCACAGCTTAACTCATTGTAGTGGAGCCTATTTTAAAATGGTTTCTGAACGGCCAGATATATATTGTTTTAATCTGGTCGTTCACAAACCATTTCTCTAAGGACTCTGAAGACGCTTTGTCGAAAACGTTAGTCTGATGCACTCTAAATATATAAGAAATAACTAAAAAGACATCCGTGTGACACCAGACTTTTTCCCTTTGCACTTATGTCTGGTCCTACGCTGGTTGCACCGGATTGTCTCTAGTAGCGCGGAGTACGTGTTTCCCTTGTTCTAGTGCAATGCTGACTCATGACCATTTAATATATTAAAAAGACATTCAAATGGTCATTCCAGGTCAATATTCAGTAAATGTATTGCCATGTCAGTAAGTTGATAGGAATTTGGTTTTGGCACAGTCCCCCATTGTACATCTTTGATGTTGGCAAGGTATCAAAAAAAAAATTCTATCAACCCTGTCGACATGGCAATTTCTTCACAATTTCATTGAGTCTTGAACAAAGTTGATGAGTGATGAGTGAATACGGTCAAATTTGTTGTTAAATAAACATGCAAAACGGTACAAAGGGGCAAGACTGTGTTGGAAGCCAGTCAGCTTGAGGATTCTTAATGGGATTGCTGAGACATGGTCTTTGAACTGTTGTCTCTGTAGACTGCCCTACAGTCTTTGCAGTCGAGGGATTCTGAGGGACTCGTGCAGGGCCCAGGTGGCAGTCTGTGAGTGACTGTGTGGCACGTTGGACTGTGACAATGCTGCTGTCCTGCCTGCCGTCCCAGTTGCTGTGTAGGGTACTCTCTACGGATGTCAGGTGTCTAGCACTTAGCCCATCATTATCCATTAACTCCCCTGAGACAAAAATCAACCCATGGTCCACGCCACCACCATAAATGTTTGAGTGGTCTTTGGTTAAAGAGGGTAAAATGTGGCTAGCCCCGTGCTTGGGAAGATTTCTTATCCACATGCTGCTGACTATGGTGGTGAACATGCTCTTCACACATCAGTGCTCAGGGTGTAAAGAATGGAACACAATAAAAATACAATGGAGTGGAATTACAATAGAGCTTCGTTGTCACTGTCATAGTTACACTGAAACTTTAAGCGTTCACCCAGTCAGTGTGTCATTCATTGCTGCTATGAAGAGGTTATTTGAGTAGGCCTACTGAACGTGCAGGGGGCCAGGTCTTGCCTTGCGTTATTTTAGGTTACCACATCATTCATGTCACCTTATGTGAGATAACGGCACTGATAGTTAATATGAGTCATCAGCTTAAGTGAGCATTTTATTATGCGTCTATTGTTAGCTCTTCACAAAGTTCACACTGACTTCAAGATTACGGTAATTTATGGCCCGATTAGTTAATAATACAAGGTTAGTGTGGATTGTTCAATCAAGTATAAAGGTGTTTCATTTTTATATGGACCGTCGGTGAGTTTATTCTACAAAGAACACAGCGATAGCAGACTTGTTTTATAGCTTGAGTTTGTGAATATTTTTTTTCAGCTGGTGTGCAAAATGGTAACCTATTACTTTTTCCAAAGGAAGTGTTCTCTCTAAGCACTCAAAGGTTTATTCACTAAGATAAAAGATGTTTTCATGTGTGAAAGTTTATGATTCCTCAGTGAGCTGTTACCTATTCAGCATATGCTGAACTGTAGTAAAATACAAGCAGGTTTACTTTTGTAACTTTGTCATGTGTGGGTTAGTCTCATCAAGGCAGCTGGTCAAGAAAAAAAGGGGAAAAAAGCTGTAGGTGAAGTTCTTCACCAGTAGGGGGAGGCAAAGGGTTTAATTAAACAGAGCCCATTCTGGTGGAGTGTAGGTAGTGTTACAGTCTTGCCTTCTTTCCATGTGTTTGACCTCATGGCATTCGGGTGAGGTTCAAATGTCAGTCTAACATGCTTTATAGTCATTGCTGTTGAAATGTCAGTCTGATATGCTTTGTGTCCTGTGCCTTTTGTCCTGCACAGTAGTGGTACTGATAGTAAGTTGCTTTTTTGACCCCAAAGAGAAATTAAGGTGTCAAGAAGCTTAACACAATATAATGCACATCGCTAGAGATATAGACATCAAGCACAAACTGTTATATGCACATGCAGAGAGACTTGTGAGAGTGTGATTAAATAAAGTACAACGCATTTACTGTAAAATATCCTGTACAGAGGCCTCGAATAGATGGGAGTTTGGATCGGAGAGGGCCAGATCGAAATGTGTTTGCTTGAGTGTGAGTTGCTTGCTTGCTTGCATACTTTAAACCTGTTTGGATTGTGTCAGGGATTGTCAGTGAAATTACGTAATAATCACGTTCCCTCCTTAAGGGACTTGTTGTTCGCCAGAGGCTTTCATGAGCAAGGCCCAAGGCAAGCTGTTGTCTGGCGTACAGTACACCCAAGCCATCTGCTCCTCAGGACATACAGCCTGTCCACAGCCAGCCATGCTGTAGTCCAGGGTTGGGGAACTTATGCAGGGGTGATAGTATTCAGGCTCCAAGCCTGATTTCAGGCTTGACAGAGTTTGCAAAAATAAAAACACTGATAATAATTAGCCATTAGGTTATTCTTATCTCAGAAAGTGTTACAGGTTCAGGGTTTTCTTCTATTATCAGGCTTGAATAATGGTCATACACAGGCTATTAAATGTTTGAGTCAAAATAGGCCTACGTTACGTCACTATGCAGTATCTTGTCGTCATCATTAGAGCAGGGAAAAAAATTCAGGCTCAGGATTTTTTTTTCACTATCACCCCTGCTTATGTCTCGAGGGCCGTTTGCGGCTTTTGAGGCCGTCTTATCCGGCCCCTGATGTAATTTTAATGTTATGCAGCCTCACATAAAATATGACATATTTTGTAAAATAATCTTACAATCTAAAATTAATCTACAATTAAGTTCTATCCAGGGGACCTAGAGAACATTGGGACTGTTTTAAAGGTGGCTGCCTTCAATATAGCCCTAAAGTGCAGGGGGAAATCCTGGTTTGTGGTCATAGTACGGCCCTCGGATGAATTTGAAATGGTCTCTCGAATGAAAAAGGTTCCCCATCCCTGGTGTAGTCAGTCTCAGTATCCTTTGGTTTGTGTCTCCTAGTAATGTGCACCGGTCCACCAGTGGAACGCCTTAATGTTCCTTGAAAACGCTTCATTACCATAGTAGGCTACTAAACTTTTGCGACATTACAGTCTTCAGTAATACATTATAACTTGATCGTTGATTCCGATAAACACAAATTACAGGGGTCACATTTTAACACATTACTGTTTGGGTCCATTGGAACAGCCTGACCATGACCGGGCAACACTGGTTTGGCTGTGGCAATGCTATGTTATCATTGTTTTGAATGTGTGACATGAGAATATACATCTAAACACTATAAAATGTAACAATCAAAAAAAAAATGTCTGAAAGCAAATCTACATGTTTGTAGGTGAAGCTGACGACTATTGGCCCACCGTTAGTCTGAATGGGACGACCTTGGTAATGGTACTACTAACATCATGATCTACATCTTTGAACATAACAACATTAGCAATCCCCCCCCCTCCCCAAGTCCATAATAACATTGGTAACATTGTCCCTTCAGTAGCTTTTCGCTGTTATTAGACCAATCTGTTTGAATCCTTGTGTCCACCGATGTTTCCAGCTTTTTACAAGAACCTTCCACGACAGCTGACGTACATAGCACCTCATGAGTGTAATCCAGTTTACAGACAGTATTAGCCGTAGGAAGGCTCGACCTCAGACACAGAAATGGATAAAGAGACCAACTCCTGTTCCAGTGTGGTGTGAGGCAAAGACCCCAGGCGATCCATGCTCTTAGCCTTCGACTATTGCTGACTGTTAACCACTGTTAGGTGTCAACTGCATTGGCTGCGTGCGCGCAAGGTCTCTGAAAAAAGACGCTGAAGAAGGATTTAGGCCAAGTTTGTCTTCTTGTCTGATCCAAAGATTGGATCTTCTACTATGAATATGCGGCTTTGAGCAGTGATATGTTATATCCCAAGCCCTGTGCTTAACTGTTTATCACAATGCTAGGACAACAATAGCATATAAATATACATTTATGAACAGTATGAGTATTCTCACCAATATTTCACGCATGGCAATGCTTCAGGATAAACCATGGAAGAATTTATTTTGAAAGCTCACATGCCTTGTAATACCACTGTAATATCATTGCATAACACTGCATAGCATACCACTGTTTGTCACTTGGGCCTCTGTGGAAAGCTTTGGCGTTTTTCTCGTTGTATAATGGCATTGGTCATTTGGACCTTCAAGGCTAACCAGCCGTACACTCTTAAGTGGATAACGATCCTTTTGTACACAAGACACCTGTCACGTCCTCCTGTGAGGTCGGGCTTAGAAGAACCATTGTGAACCCTTGGCCTTTGTAAATGCTTTTTCTCGCAAATGAGATTAGTTCTATCCTTTCTCTATCACGTTGTGTCTCCCTCTCATTTACTAGGGGCAGTATGGTTTGATTTATAAGGTAGAAATTAAGTTGTGTTTGTGTTGAAGAATGTCTAGACCCGGGACCCACATGTTTGTGAGCGTTCTGCCCAATATGACATGAATTAACTATTAACTACATAGGTAGTTAGTTGGTTATTGGGTTGGTTTGTTCACTTGTAAGTGTAAGTGTTGTGTCTACCATTAAAATATGACTCCATGAAATTCCCATCAATCGCCTACTAGGTTGTATAAAGAAAAGCACAATACTTCCGAAAATTTGTTTAAAAATATTTTATTTTGTCACAGACACACATGAGTTTCCCTTGAGACAGTGAATCATTTATGGCTTCTTCCCAAAGTGCAACTTGCTAGACGCATCTCTAAAGCACCCCTACAATGCCCCAGATGCCCTCTTCCATGCCCGCATGCTGAAGGAATCCCTCCCAAGTTCTAATTGGCGACCGCTTAGCAAGCTCCTGTGGTGGGGACAAACAGAAAACAGAAAACAAAAAAAGAAACATCAGTCATGCACAAAAAGATTGAGGTACAACAAAATACAGTACAGTCCTGAGACTTGCTTAGCTAGTTCTTGCTTAGCAGTAAATTCCAACCCTGAACTCCATGCTAAGGTAGATGGAACTTCTTTTTAACCTTGCAGCAATATGGATCCAAGTCTACGATATGAATGTGAATTACACAGACAAATGCTGCTACAATGTCTGGGGTTGGTAAACTCACTCAATCCCCAAGGTGCAATGTGTGTTATATGTAGCCTATATGCTGCAATATCTCTACTGTATTCTATTCCGCATTCTACACAGTACATTTTGCAATGACAATGAAACACTTTATTTGTCAAATGTAATACTTTTCCAATTGAGTCCATCATCGCCGAGATGTTGAATTAATGCTGCCACAATGAACTGTGATAGGCTACATAGCTGCTCCGTTGCTTACCGGACTCCGGTATCTGTACTCCACCCTACTCTACCCTACACAGCTGCTGCTCCGTTGCTTACCGGACTCCGGTATCTGTACTCCACCCTACTCTACCCTACACAGCTGCTGCTCCGTTGCTTACCGGACTCCGGTATCTGTACTCCACCCTACTCTACCCTACACAGCTGCTGCTCCGTTGCTTACCGGACTCCGGTATCTGTACTCCACCCTACTCTACCCTACACAGCTGCTGCTCCGTTGCTTACCGGACTCCGGTATCTGTACTCCACCCTACTCTACCCTACACAGCTGCTGCTCCGTTGCTTACCGGACTGGAGGACGGGCTGGAACTGGCCGGCCATGCAGATCTCCTCCTGCTTTGCACGGACCACGCGCTGGATGGCTGGGGGCAGGCCACGGGGGTTGCGGGAGAAGATCAGGGCATAGCCATCCTCGCAGGTTCCATCGTCCTTCAGGGTGCGGCAGGCATAGGTGATGGCGTAGTTGTCATAGTCGGTGTCGATAACCCAGTAGTTGTCACCTGAGGAAGAAGGGACAGAGTGACGTTACAAATGGCTCTGCAAAGGGTAAGATGGAGATGGAGAAGAAGAAGAAGAAGAAGAAGAAGGAAAAGCGACGTTTGTTGTGTGTGTGTTTGTCGTTTTGCTATGATGACTGTAGGTGGGAACTAAGTGAGGTAGTCAATGGTGCCAAGAAGGAAAAGCAAAGGCTTCTGCATTTTGGTCACTTTGCTATGATGACTGCGTACCTCCGCTGGACAGGTAGCTGGCCAGGCCCTGGTAGTTCATGAACATCTTGCCGGGGGTGGTTGGGTCAGGCACGGTGTACTGGGCAGCCATGTCAGCGCACACAACCCAGAATCTGTTAAGACACACACAGCCCAAACAAATCCAGACGCACACATTAGTACAGCTCTGAAGCTCAAGTCCCAACAGTACACGATGGAGAACACTCTACACAAGTATACTATAACATTGATGAATGACAACAATGACCTTATTTTAAATAAATGAACTTAACCGTGCGGCTGACATGTTTAATGGCATTGGGGCACCTCTTAAGATAAAGGAGAGTTTGAAACTTACCCGAAGAGGGTGACACGGCCCTTGGAGGAAGCAGTCATGGTGCCATCATCGTCAATGGTGTACTCGGCAGAGATGTTGTCCTGGAGGAAGAGTCCCTCAGGGTCTTTCTTCTGCTGGGCATACCATTTGCCAGCATACTGCGGGAGGGGAAAAAAATACCAAGGTTCAAGTCAAATGTTCAATGAAGAAGAAGGAAAATCCACAACCTCCTCCATACAACTCTGTACTACTCAGTCAAGCAGCATGACAACCAGAGGCTGAAAAAGCCAAGCATTGTATTGTAAGCTTTTTTGGAATCCTCCACACAGACTAACAGAAGGAGCTGAAGAATAGCTTTTGCTAAGTCCGGGACTCACTCTCTTGGGGTCGAAGTCGGTTTTGACGGTGAAAGAGTCCACCACACAGGAGGCGGACCAGCAGCGCTCGACGTAGGAGAGGAGCACGACGAGCAGAGCGAACTTGCAGTATTCCATTCTGCGCAGCAGAGGAGGAGAAAGAGGAAGAGAAGAGAAGAGCGGTGATGAGATTCGGGACATAGACATAGTGTAGGCATCATGCTGAGACTGAAGTTGACTCAAGTTATCAACTGGAGTTATCGTCCTCTTGGAACTGTTTTCCTACAAGATGTATAAGTTTCATTCGGCGGAATGGTTTGAATAGGCCTACTACAAGCAGACTGATTGCTCAGCACCAAAGACTCCCATAGAATTGCATCCGAATCAAATGGCTCAGACAACATAGTAAAATCCAATGCAATTGCCGAACAACAGAACAGCAAAATAGTATTTGCTGCAAGAGCCTACAGTCTAGCATCCACAAACCCGTAAGCCCCATATGCCGCTACTTTATGTTTACATCCATGTAAACCAGAGGGAGACTCACCTGCTTGTTGATCAAAGCCAAAGAATAATTCAAGTATCTGCTGAGTGACTGTACTCTGCGGGTTTAGAAACTGCCTGTGGAGTCTGTCTGTGCAGGAGGGCCTTTTATATTGCTGCCATAGGTGGGCTTATTGATTATTTTCACTTCTCGTAACTATATAAGGTGCTTAAATCTAAGGCTAAGCTGTTTGTAGAAATCCTTACTGTAAGCTGGCTTCTCTCTGGCGCGCTGAGCCCTCCCATGTTTGCCGTAAAAACAATTAAGTCTTTATGTAATGGGGCTCGAGCTACCCCGACAACACACTAGTCATAGGAGGTGTTACAAAAGGGCACCTGCGTTTGTTAGTGTCATCTGAGCTACAGTAACTGTATCATCAGGAGGCGTATTTCAAGATGAACATATTTTTATGATGCCTATACAACAGCTAGTGTGAATTCTTAAACATGTGTTATTGTTATTATTATTATTATTATTATTATTATTATTACTACTACTACTACTACTACTACCACTAATACTACTACTACTATTACTATTATATATTTTTAATTGGTTAAGAATTCAAAATAGCTGTTGACAATAGAGTATCTATGCTGGCTACACTTTGCCATGTACAACCATGCATGACCGTGTACAACTAAGTAGATATCTAGAACATGCTTGAGTGAGGTAACTGTAGAAATTCTGTCATAAAGCAACACACATTAAACGTTTTGGCAGGGGCTTAGGAATTAAGTACAGAACTGGTTTTATGCATAGCTGTGTTCTTTCACAAATGTTCTTACTTTCCATTGTTGGAAAAACAGCATTTCAGCAACACTGTCATTCTAAAGTAATGGTTAGTTCATTTGTAATGTTTTTCTGTTTTGACTGCCTTGAGTGTGTTTCTGCTAGCTACGTACGTCTGGCACAGTGCCCACATGATGAGCCAGTCAGACACGCTTACTCAAGCTACTTTCCATGTGGTGGTGATAAAAGTCTGTTGCGTAATCCATCTGCCACGCTGTGTATTTCCATACGGAGTCTGAGTGTGAGTGAGGACACTACTACTATACTGTACAAAGAGGGACCCCCCTCTCTAATGTGAGTCTCTTCTCTGTCAGGCTATGGTCATTCGCTTACTGTGTCTTCACCCAGTTGCATAATGGATGCCACCTTAGATGACCTGTGTTGAGAGCATTGTGTTTCTTTTATTATGTAAGGAATTGGTATTGCTTCTAGGGTATCACATGCCTGGGTTTATCAGCAACAAGTGTGTTATGTCAAATATCATGATCAGGTAGTGTTTTGTCGGTGGAACCAGGTTATGAAAATATCCAAGGCTCTTCTTCTTGGTTAAAAAGATTTTAATAAACTTAGCTAGTTCATAGTGGAACTGGTTAAAATAGCCAACATGTTTAGGCCAACAATGGCCTTCATCAGGGCTTTAAAAAGTGGTGTTTCATGTTTTTGCACAACAGCAGGCTATGTGTTGCCATTAGCTGTGATTTAGAAATATTTTGAGAACTTATAATGCAGTAGGCTACATGATGTCTACACAATGAAAGTGAACTTTATGCTTCACAGGCCAACAAGTGCATGCAGGTCACATTTTATAGACACACATAATGTTGTGAAAGCATCTTTACAAGGTGTTAAGAACTTAATAACCTTATAACGGTTTTATGCATTTGCAAAATCTTTCTTTGACAACAAATTAGAGGTGCTTGAACTGCTATTGCAATAGAGTTAGAACGACTTTTGCAATAGTTCATCTGATTTTGTTTTAAAATGATCGTTAAACTATTACAGTATTGCTACTGTTCCTACACTTGACCCTGCCGTACCGGTTTTATTTGCAGGTTAGTGTCTCACGTGCAGAGGATTTCATTTTTGGCACTGTTACACAATTTAGGTTATTTGTGTCTGGGTGTTGACAAACACCAGGGCTATTTTCAGGCCGTCTTGTTCTATCTACATCCCACTTCCCCTGTCATGATCTGGTAACCACGGTTGACTGAGGTGTCCATTTAATCTTAACACAGTAACATGTCTCGTACTGTACCACATGATTGGCGTTAATAGTAAAAGACAGTCTACAGATGACCAATGCCTGTGTGTGTGTGTGTGTGTGTGTGTGTGTGTGTGTGTGTGTGTGTGTGTGTGTGTGTGTGTGTGTGTGTGTGTGTGTGTGTGTTGCCTTACTGTACCTGGGGGTATTATGGCAGGGTTTGTGTTCAAAAGCACCTGTTACGATTCACATACGTTTTTGGCATGTCACGTTTGGCAGACACATTATGTCATGTCCGCAGTCATTTTGGAACACTTTATATTGAACAAAAAGATGAATGTCCGCACACTGCTCGGATGTGCGCACCACAACTTTACTTGACTGACCAACACTTTATAGTGACAATATTCATCGTAATAAATCACTGCAAAATAGGCAGAACTACACTGCAGAATAATGTTAATCAGTTCCACATTTTCCACTACATGAAATATCCTCCATATTTATGGCAGTTGCCTCTTACTGTTATGTTCAGTTGCATAGGTGAAATTCACGTCTTGTAAACACTTTAAAGTTTAAGTGAAGTAAAGTAAACACCTTACCTATTTGCAACTAAAGGAAAAAGAGTCCTTGAACTTGGCCTCACTTGAACCCTAAAATAAATGCACAGGCTTTATGTATTTGACAGAGTGATGTGAAATTGCATTATAGTAGCCGGAATAGGATTTTAAGATGCCAACCAGAAAATACACAAATGAAAAAGGATGACTTGATCACCAGTAATGCAACAGAACAGGACAAAACATGACCTACAAGCAATACAAATTAAAGAACAAAATAAAATAAATATATCCCCCTTCCAATAAATCCCCTTTCCAAATATCACCAAGTCAAGACCTGCTGATGTTTTGAATGGACATATACGTAGCATACAAATATATATCTTAGCATTGTATAAACACCAGGCTCTGACCTCGTTTGCCTCAAAGGACTTAGCCTTTTGGCACTGATCATCACACATTGCTGCTTACCATGCTGGCACCTATTTACAAATCAGAGCTCATCAGGTAAAGAGGATCTTTTTAAAGCGCGTGCCTTTTCTTTCTTTAGGCCCGCCCCAGCAACCACTTTCTATATTTAAACAAGTAAACAATACTGGGCTGCCTGCCATTTTGGTTTAATGGCCGTCTGCGTCTTTCTTTGAGTCATTCTGAGTCATGTGTGTGCACCAGGGCTTGACACTGGCACCTGCCAACCCGCCAAATGGTGGTAAAACTTGGCTTTTGCTATACAGTTTTAGTCTCACTAGCCACATTGACAGGTAACTTATTATTTGGTGTGACAATTCACAGTAGTAGCATCAATTGTTTGTATTTAAATGCAAGAAGAAAAAAAGGACAACAAAACTCTGGCTAGCAGAAAGGCTGATTGGCAAGTGACTCAGGAAAATCACTAGCCACTGTGGCCGGTGAGCAAAATAGTTAACGTCAAGCCCTGGTGTGCACTGCAGTAATGTGCAGTAATTGTCTTAGAACGCACAGCATAATGTGGATCTGGCCATTGGCATTTATTTGCTTTTGAAGCTGATAATTTCTGCGTGTGTGTGTGTGTGTGTGTGTGTGTGTGTGTGTGCGTGCGTGCGTGCGTGCGTGCGTGCGTGCGCGTGCATGTGTGTGTAAGCAATGGTGGATGGAGGCCTGAAGCTGGCACGCAACAAACATTAACATTCTTACCAGTTGTAACTGCCGGCGATAACGTAGGAAAAAGAGTGATGGTATGGTATTGAAGGTACTATGGTATTGAAGGTGTGTGTGTGTATGTGTGTGTGTGTGTGTGTGTGTGTGTGTGTGTGTGTGTGTGTGTGTGTGCGCATGCGTGCGTGTACAAGTGTGTCTGTGTTCTGAGAGCAATGCTTTAAAAAGTTTGTGCGTCGTGTAAGTTGATCATACGCCAACAGTGCTTTGGAAAATTACTGTATGAGGTTTATGGTTGGAGAGCATAAAAGAATGTGTCTCTGCTCTGTCAATCCCACTGACCTCTATACATAATAATAGACGTCATTGGTCAATCCACCAAGATCACATTCTGCTCTCAAGGTCATGCCTGACTTTATGGCCATTAAACTTACATTCCTTTCATTCCTTGTCACATCTCTGCTCACACCTTACTCTCCAAACATTATTCTTGGTCCTAGTACACGCATAAATGCACGTATGTATGTGCATTTATATAATATGTATAATATTGACAATGTCTTATCAATTATTTAATAATGAAATGTGTGTGTGTGTGTGTGTGTGTTTGGGGGGGGGGGTGAAATCTGCAAAAAGTATGTAAAACTGCTGATAAAAAAACGCTAATACCATGTTAATACCTCAATAAGTATTCGGGGCGGGCCACTCTTGTGTGTATGTGTGTGCGTATGTGTGTATGTGTGTGCCCATGTGTCAAAATGGCCTGCTTCATCAAAATGAGCTTGCAGCAGCCTGCTAACATTACCCTAACCCAGGGGTGGGGAACCTTTTTTCATTCGAGGGGCCATTTCAAATTCCTCCAAGGACTGTAAACGTCCTCTGAGGGCCATACTAGTATGAACACAAACCAGGATTTCCCCCGGCACTTTAGGCCTATGGTGATTCTCAAGAAGTATTAGGGGCAGGCCACCCCGATGTGTGCATGTATGTGTGTGTATGTGTTGAGTATGTGTGTGTGTAAACATATGCCAGAGTGTGGTCCCAACTTATGCCAGCGCTCTGTCAAGGCATCTTACCTGTACATCTGTAAAGTATTCTACATATAGGCTGTTAACAGATCTCTAATCCTAGGACCACTACGTTGTGATGGCATTATTGGACAGTTTGTAGAGTTGGACCAAACCACCTGCTCGCTCTTGATACTACCTGTCAGACTCTTGACATGATGTGTATGTGTGTGTACTCTACTATACAAAAAAACCTTAACTAACCCTTCTTCGCATCTGCACTTGTTGTTCTGTATATTTCCTGTGCACTTAGTATTTGCTAGTGATGGTGGCTATGATTATGTCCTCGACTGTAAGTCGCTTAGGTTATAAAGCGTCTGCCAAGCACAATGTAATGTAATGCTTGAAATAGGCCCAGAGCCTTGTGAGCGCCACAACACATGCACGGTCTTGTCCTCAGAAAACGCCTGTGTTATGTTTGAGGGGGGTGTGGGTACGGGTGGGGGGTGCAGTGTGGCGCGGTATAGGTCAGCCTGTGGCACAGGGGTTAAGAGTTAATAGAGAGGAAATAGCAAAAAGTGTGTGAGTGTTTTTGTGTGTTGTGTGTGTGTGTGTGTGTGTGTGTGTGTGTGTGTGTGTGTGTGTGTGTGTGTGTGTGTGTGTGTGTGTGTGTGTGTGTGTGTGTACTGGACACAGGCTATGGCTGTCTGGCTTTGTCTGGTGTTGGAACCCCTTCATCACTTAAACCCCAAGTGTGTGTGACGGTGACCCTGTGCTGGGCACGTGTGCCGTTCAGGCTCTCGGCCCTCTCCCTCCTTCCAACTCCAAATCCTAATCTACTGGGGGCCCCATGTGCTCAAGGCTTTTTGGCTAGCCTGGTTGCAGCCCGGGGCTGGCGGCAGCATTACAGACGCTGTGCTGTGCTGTCCAGACTCCAGACGAACAAAAGTGTCCCTGTTTTCCCCTGCTCTTACAGGAGTCTGGCGGCTCAGCTGATCCAAGGTGTTGAGCTGTTGCATAGTTCTTTGGAATGCTTGAGTAAAACTCTCTGCAAAACAAATCACCTAACATCAGCAAAAAAAAATCTGTCTGGGCAACATTTCAAGTAGAAACACATATGTTATGGAGATGTACAGGTATTTGATATTTTAATAGGAACTGTTGATGTAGGTAGTACATGGCCACCCCTAAAAGATGCACCCTATGACTCAATAGAATAAATTAAATAATCATACTACAGGTAGAGCTATGTGGCTGTACTATATACGTAGAACTGTTAACCAGCATCACTGGTCTTGTAAAATATGATCAGTTATAACTTGGTTAGGGCATCACATGTTATATATGGTGGATTCAGGTAAATTTGGCCGCTTTTTTGCATATATGTGAAGCTGAGATTAATTTACTGTAGGTCTACACCAGTGGTTCTCAAACTTTTTCAGCCGGGACCCCTTTTTGGATTTAAGAATATTTTGCAATATCCACCAACCATAGTCCTAGCCTAGCAATGGATTTATAGCAATATCAGCGGACAAACTATTGATGGAAAATCTAGCAATATTAATGGACAAAAATGGCCTCGAACATTAATATTCCTAGATCAGGGGTTCCCAACATTTTTCAACTTGGGGCCCACTCGAAATTGTCAAAAATGTTTGGGGCCCACCTCTGACCCAATTAAGAATAAAACTCAAATAAATCAACAGCAACAACACACCAAAATATGATGATTATTTTTGGAAAATGATTTCAAGGCCCACTTGGAATACCTTCAGGGCCCACCAGTGGGTCCCGGCCCATAGGTTGGGAACCACTGTGCTAGATTTTTCATTTATAGTTTGTCCGCTAATATTGCTAGAAGTTCACAGGACAGCAAATAAATCTATTAGCCACACAAGTGAATACTGGGGGTCAGCTCTATGTTCCCACCGCCCATTGGTCCCACAGCCCGTTGGTCCCACAGCTTATTCTTGATGCTCTATGTTCCCACATTTTTAAGAAATTATTAAAATATAGGCCCTATGTTCCACAACTCCATGTTCCCACATTTCCTAGTAAACTATGAGAACATGACTTTCTCCCCGCTATGGGACATAGGGCCTAAATTTGAATAAATTCGTAGAAATGTGGGAACATGGGCCAGCTGGTATAAACTGTGGGACCAATGGGCCAAAAAAATAATGTTAAAAGTCTTTTTATGCTATGTTCCTTTTATATGCCTCCCCCCTTTCAGTACCTCCATGATGCCCTTAGGGGTCTCAAGTCCTGCTGTTTTGCAACCACCGGTGAACACATACCGACATAATGTACATGGGTGGTTGACGTTTAAGGCCGTAACACACTTAAAGGAGGAAACATATTCCAATTCCTGAAAAAATGGGTGGAAAATTTGAAAAAAAAATGTCAGTGGTCCGTGGAATTTCGCCTATTTTTTTCTTTATAAATGATTCAAAATGTTGTTGGTTTATTTTATAGCTGTATATATTCCAGGTTGTATTTGACATTTGACATATAAACCTTTCCATAAATCTGAACAAAAATGTTTCTTCTCATCTAAGACTAATATGAAACATGATGTACCACATCTTCTTTCATTTACATTTGTTTTCAAGAGGAAAAATATCAATTTTGTAGGATTTTAACTAATGTTATGTAAAAACAAGGCGTCATGTCAACCACCCACATGCTAAATGCTATGCAGGGCTGGTGCTAGGCATAGGCAGACAAGACAGTTGACTTCATCAGTAACACCTTAAGCCTTATACATTGACAATGATTTTTCATGGGCACTCAGTATGTAGGTAGTAGATCAGCTGTGCTCGACGTACGATGAACACCAATGTACGGCCAAAAATACTGAATCAGAGCAAGATATCGCAAAACACGCCCACTCAATGCAAACGCGTGTGCTCAAGTTGGGTCTCCTAAGGGGGCGTTGTCCCCTACTTCTTCTTCTCTTTTTGAGGTGTTTGTGCAAGACGTGCGTTACCGCCATCTACAGCGCTAAGGGGACTTCATTGATTCTTAACCTCAGGACTGCGAAGGCCGTAACCGAAGGTCTCCTAAAGGGGCGTTCACCCAACATAAAGTGGGTAGAGGGAAAGAAACAAAATGACGCTTCTTGTTAGATCCATTTTCTTTGGTACGGCTCTATGTTTACAGAGCCAATTTCTAAATGCAACAAAGAAAAGGGATTGCTCACTTGGGGTACCAAATTGACTAGAACCAGCCTTGATTGTTTAGGTCACAGCCTTCATCTTTAAATATATTCTATTGCTTGGGGTTCAAAACACAAGGTTCAGAGGGTAAAAAATCCTTGATGTAAAAGTACTACAACTCTTACATTCATTATTTAATTGCAACTGACCAGCTCAGGGTTAGTAAACAGGAGACAGATGTAATTAGTGAAGCAAGGTTTTGAAACCAGCTCGCTCCCCAGCGTACAAAAGTAAGTCCATATAGTGTCTTTCAAAAAAGAGATGTTCTGCCCCACCTTAGTTCAGCAATCATTATGGTGTAGTGGTGTAAAGTAAATTGTATCAATAAACTCAGAAGAGCTGTTTGCAATCATTGTGCGGTATCTCACGCTCTAAGCAAACATTAATTTTAACTATGACTGTAGGGGTCAAAAAGTAGGACTGCCATTCTAAGTGGGAAGCTTGATTGTTCTGTCAAATTGGCCTGCTTCATCGAAATAAGCCTGGTGGCCTGCTGGAACAGATACACTATTGTGTCAAAATGGGCTGCTGTACTGTGGATATGGTCATCGCCATTTTTGTTTGCTATTGAAGTTGATAATTTCAGACGAGTAGCAATCTAAGTGTGTGTGCGTGTGCGTGTGTGCGTGTGCGTGTGTGTGTGTGTGTGTGTGTGTGTGTGTGTGTGTGTGTGTGTGTGTGTGTGTGTGTATCTGCAAGCACATGCACACGCACATCCACAAACACACACATGCGCACACACACACACGCGCGCGCGCACACACACACACACACACACACACACACACACACACACACACACACACACACACACACACACACACACACACACAGAAAACTTTAAAAACAGTGTGTGTGTGTGTGTGTGTGTGTGTGTGTGTGTGTGTGTGTGTGTGTGTGTGTGTGTGTGTGTGTGTGTGTGTGTGTGTGTGTGTTACCATCAAAGCCCGCCCCTAGGTCCTCCCAACAAAGTATAAGCTGGCCACCTGGTACCCCAATAACCACGACCCACACTGTATCCTTCACTGCTCCACTAGGGAAAATGAAACATTGGCACACATCCTTAATGACAGGGGACTGTCATACAAGGGACTGTATATTGCGAGACATGAGCGACTGGTAGACCTGATCTCTGACAGCATTCTCTGACATTTTTGATGAAAATATAGATATGCATAAACACAGTGCTCTGCAGATAAGCTGGTTTTCTACAGAAAGTCATGGGGATCATGTTCGACTAGATGATCTCCCAAATACTCCAGATATCACCATTATCGGTGAAACAAATAGAACAGTGACCCTTGTTGAAATAGGTTGTTCTTTTGATTTATGTATGGACACTTGTTTTAATGTCAAAACGCTGAAGTACTAGCCACTTATCGAATCAATTATGAGCCTGGGATATAATTGCAAATTAGTCGTCCTTGTGTTCGGGAGCCTTGGACACATATGCCTCTTTTCCACTGTCGGTTTTCTGGTAGGCCTACATCTCGATACATCGCCTACTCGAAAAGCAAAAAGTGACGGCCGAGTCGCGTAGTCGAGCTGTAGGCCTACCAGAAAACTGTCAGTGGAAAAAAGGCATAAAAAATACATAAATTATGCATTTGAGGCTTGCAACTCACAAGCACAACAAAATACCTCCTCTTAATGTATGTTCTCTACAAGTCTTCTGTTGTCCAGTCTTGCACTTTAAATGTCTGTATGAGCAATGTCTATGTCCATACTGTCTTATGTCCATGTATGAGTACTGTCTATGTCTATACTGTCTATGTCCTTACCTAGATTAGTCTATGTCTGCATGGGAGAGCAAGAAACGCAATTTCAAATTCTTTGTATGACCAGTGCATGTAAAGAAATTGACAATAAAACTTGACTTGACTTGACTTGACAACTGTGGATTATGCAAAAAGAGTGCAGAGACTGGCCAAATTCTAGGGAGCTTGTCCATTTGGAGACGGAGATGTCACATCTATCCATAGAGATTAATGGACTTATTACTCAGATATCACCATACTTGCTAATCTGCAGAATATTTCCATTAATATTCAGATCTGTAACCCTTCCCTTTGTGGCGATCCAAATAAAAGTACTAAACTGTGTGTGTACGCGTGCGCCAGGGATGGAAATAAGCACCCATCCACCTGCCTATGACGGGTGAATTTGACGTTTGGCGGGTGAAATATGTGTGAAATTTTTCTACAGGCGTAGGGGTTAATGCTGAATTATACACAGAATCCAACATCAAAGATTTAAGCAAATTGGTAATAAAAGAGTTATTGTCATCACAATAGCTGAATTAATGACCTCTGAAACAAAAATTGATCAGAAAATGGCAAAAAACTTGGCATTACAATGTTTGGAACGGTTGAATATGAACTGGTAAAAATGGTGCCTGGTAAAAATTGTGAGTGACTGGTAGATGTTAGAATCTAGCTGCCACAGTGACTGGTGGGGATTTTTTTAAGTTCCACCCCTGGTGTGCACGTGTGTTCTGAGAGCAATGCGTTAAAAAGATTCTATAAATCTATCATACGCCAACAGTGCTTTGAAAAATGCAAAAGTTTATGGTTGCAGATCAAGAGCATGAAAAATGCGTCTCTGCTATGTCGAGCCACCAAGGTCACGCCCTCCTCTCTTGTGTAACTTTGTGTTTTATGGCTCGATTGGTGTTCTGTTGAAATGGGCTGCTTCATCAAAATAAGCCTGTTGACCTGCTGGAGCCGATATTGTGTCAAAATAGGCTGCAACTGTACTGTGGATATGGACGTCCATTGCCATTTTTTTGCTCTTTAAGTTGATAATTTCAGATGAGTAGCAATGTAAGTCTTTGTCTGTGTATACAGTATCTGTCTATCAAAATAAGCTTGGAGGCATACTGGAAGTGGTATTGTGTCAAAATGACCTGCTTCATCAAAATGAGCTTGCAGCAGCCCGTTAACATTGTCCTAACCCAGGGGTGAGGAAACTTTTTCATTCGAGGGACCACTTCAAATTCCTCCAAGGGCCGTGAAAGTCCTCGGAGGGCCATACTATGAACACAAACCAGGATTTCCCCCTGCACTTTAGGCCTATGTTGAAGGCAGCCACCTTTAAAACAGACCCCACTTTCTCTAGGTCCCCTGAATTTAACATAATGTATTGCAAATGTAATTTCCAAGATTCCTTTACACAATATTTCATGTGAAGCTGCATAACATTAAAATGATATCGGAGGCCAGATAAAACGGCCTCCCTTGGCCCTGCCGTGGCCATCCCGGGTTCGATTCCCGGCCCGGGTCCTTTGCAGACCCCTCCCCGACTCTCTCCCAATTCGCTTCCTGCACACCTCTCACACTGTCCTAACAAATAAAGTCGAAAAAGACCAAAAAAATCCTCTTTAAAATGGCCTCCCTTGAGACATATGTTCCCCACCCCTGCCCTAACCCAGACTCTAACCGCCTGGCCTAGGAGGGGTTTCTGGCTCTGCTGGGGAGCCATGTGGAGCCATGTGGAGCTCTGCTGGGTAGCCATGTCTCCTAACTCAGGGGTTCCCAAACTTTTCCATGACAAGGCCCCCATATACAAGTAGATTCCAACCAAGGCCCCCCTGACATGAGCTTTCTGTGCACCCATTTTCACAACTCAATGAATTTGGTGCATTCCTAAACCCATTCAAGTAAGCTACTACAGAAAGCACAATACAAATATAGACATTGAAAAGAAGAAAATTATTCCACTGGGATTGTTTAGCTTATTTTGGTCTATTTTAGCTACTTAAATTATTCAATATATTCAATTATTAATTTTATATCACTATTTTTCCTGCCAACTTGCCGCGGCCCCCCTGGCATACCTTCGCGTCCCCCACTTTGAAAACCACTGTCCTAACTAACACGCTTAGAACAGTTTCTCCCACCCGCTGCTATACTGCATTTTATTCTGTGGTGTGCTGCCACCCTGTGGCGATTTGAAGCATTCAAATCAGTGAAACGTTTGAAAGTCTTTGAAACAGCAGTGTGATGATTACCTTTTCAAAACTATGACAACATCTGCAACAGCTACAGCAAGTACAGTAATATGACATATGACATGTGGTATTGTACTGTGTCATAACATAGTATGGACATTTAACTTGGACAACTTTCACAGATTTTTATTTGTATTTTTACTCAGGATTAACATGTCATTCAAGCACTAAATCTAGTGTGGAAGCTTTTGTCTTTATAGGTGCCTATTCTAATCACCTCATCTCAAAACAGCATCCATTCCATATAGTTTTTTTTTTTTTTTACAATATCCATTTCTTTTTTCATGTATGGTAAGGATTAATGATGATGTATAATGTCATCCATGCATCATCCACTTAGTAAAAAACGTAGTGTTAATTCAACACTATCACCAGAGACTAGTACCAATTGTTGCAAGTCAGAGGCATGCTGAGTCCCTTTGGAGAAATGTGAAAAAAATGTGTCCTGGTGTGTGCTCTTTGGTTCAAGGTACTTGAAAAAATCTTCATCAAGGCATGAAGTATTAAAAAGTAGTTAAAAAGTTTTTTTTCTTTTCAACTATCTTTGGACTTGTACTCTTGGCCCAAATACTAATCTAGAAAATATTAAATTGACTCTGTGCATGTTGAATAAACACGGCAGAATGTATTGTACTACAGATACAGTATCGTCCAAGTCGGTCACTTGCGCTACTTTCTTTCAGAACACTTAACGCTCCTGCTCTGTCCTCATATGCCAGGGATGGGGAACCCCCCGACATATATTTCATGTTAAGTTGCATAACATTGAAATTGACATATTTTGTAAAAGAATCTTAGAAATTACATTTGCAATACAATTATGTTATATTCAGGGGACCTAGAGAAGGTAGGGTCTGTTTTAAGGGTGGCTGCCTTCAATAAAGGCCTAAAGTGCAGGGGGAAATCCTGGTTTATGTTCATAGTACGGCCCTCGGAGGACTTTTACGGCCCTTGGAGGAATTTGAAGCAGCCCCTCAAATGAAAAAAGGTTCCCCTCCCCTGTCATATGCCATGTTTTCAAAACCAAGTCTGTCCCTCTACACATTGGAGTTCTTTCATCGAGCTATTAATATGCAGATTATCTTTCTGACCTTTTCCATAAGATGGATAGAGCCCTGTATATAGACATGCTCCACTGCAGAGGATTAATGCATGTTGTAATGGGCCTGGCGGTGCTTCCTGGGGATGCCACTGATTCATTTCTTCATTCAGAGATTGATTTATGGATGATGTCACAGTGGACATAAAACTACAAATAGGCATGTGCATGGTTAATCTCAGGGAGGCACTTTAACTTAGACTTAGACTTAGACTTAGACTTGAACTTTATTTATCCCTGAGGGGAAATCTGTGTCCCATGTTGCTCTGTAGATAAAAAAATATTAAAAAAAAGAGAAATAAAAAAGGAAAAAAAAATAAAGATAGGTGATCGCTATGCAGAAAAGTCTGTCAGCTGTATGACTCTTGGGACAAATGATTTCCCCAGTCTGTTGGTTCTGCCTGTAAGTGCCCTCAGCCTCCAACTGAGCAGGCTCTTCTGTTGGGTAATGGTGTTGTATAGTGGGTGTTCCTCATTGTCCAAGGTAGTGAGCAGTTTGTTTGGAGATCTTAAGGGCATTGTTATTATTGACAATCATGTATGGTAGTGTGTCTTCCTACTAGTAATGAAGTATTTCAAATAATAAGGCCAGTTTCCATAGACAACCAGGAAAAGGAGACTGTGGCCAAACCACTTGGATAATACCTTTCAAATACCGTACATCTACAGTATTTTAACACTATTTCAGGTCCTCAAAGTCTTTCGTTAACATTTAAGAACATCTAGGGGTATTCAATTAAAAGTCACTGAGGGGCAGTCTTTCAAATTCCTTCCAGTAAAGGGGCCGGGCATAGAATCTGCAAAACTTTGAGCAGCGCGGTGGCCGAGGTTAGGGTGTGAAACATGCGGATAGCTTTCCAGACAGATATGCGGATAGCTTTCTAGACAGAACAAATATTCGCTTCTCTATTTCTCACTCTCACGTGAATGCATAGGACACCGATATCCCCAACCTGAAGTGTTAATGATTGCAAATTGTGCATGGCCACAGATAGCACACATACGTGTATTTGTTTTAATTTTGTTCAGACCTTGTAGGGGGCCATAACCTTGCCATCCAGTTCAAGGGCCGCATCTGGCCCCAGGGCCTCCATTTGAATAGCCCTGATCTAAACTTAATTTTTAGTTGTCTTAAAATATTTGTTTGAAAATAAGTACAGTATACATACATACAGTATACAGTATTCGAATGTGCGTGTGGCCGTCTGTCTGTCTCTCTGTCTGTCTGTGAGGAGCGGTGGCCTGAGAGGAGAACTTGGGTGCTGAGATAATCAGATAGTGACATGCTTAAATAGGGCTTAGGATAGAGCAGTGTGTTTTAATAAGGACATAAAGAGCTTGTGTACGAAAGCCACAGCAGAGGCAGACACTGGGAGGCAGACACCTAGTTTGGCACTGTCCTTAGTACTCTCTCACTCACTCTGGCCTTACTAATAAACGTGTCCCTTGTTTTGCTTTTACTTATAGTTTTCTGTTTATTCCTTTTCACACCATCCTGCGTTGGTCGTTGTTTTTGTTGCGAGAGAGGGAGTCAGTGGAGAGGGCAGAGCAGAGGGGGTGGACGTGATGGTTTACTAGAGTGACGCACCCCAGCTTGGAAGGAGTAGGTCAGCTGACCTTTTTTTGCATGAGCAGATCCTGCTTCACCTTCAACGCTATTAGGAAGACACCTTGCTGATGACAGGTGGATTGGGCTCAGGTCTCCCCTGTGGCCGCCTTTGAGTCTACCATCCACAGGGCACACTTTTCTTTCTCCTCCTCTTTTGAGGAGCCCCAAGGAACCTACAGGTGGGACATTTTCAGACTTTTTTTCTCTCTTTTTTGTCTTTTCCTGACCACCATCATCATCATCTCCTTGAGATCTTCAGGAGAACTGTTGTGTCATTTCTGGGATTGGGGGGGCAGAAGATTCGAGCGCCAAGATGAGCGAGGCGGGTGCCACCGAGGCAGGGGCCACCGAGGCGGGTGCCACCGAGGCGGACGTCCAGGCGGAGGTCCAGGAGGAGGTCCAGGAGGAGGTCCAGGAGGACACCCTGACGGAGGCCGAGAAGGAGGCCCAGAGGGAGATCCAGAAGTTCCTGGACGAGAACCCAGCTTTCGTCTCCACCTACTTCAACAAGAAGTTCAGTGCGGGGGCCCTGGCCGCGGCCATGAAAGTGGACGAGTCCGAAGTGGACGTGACCACGTTTGAGCAGATGAGCCAGGTGGAGGAAGGGGCCATCCTGTTTGAAGTCATCAAGGACATGCAGGAGAACGTCAGCATGGAGATGGTGGTCTTCAAGATCCTCAAGAGGATCTGCGCCCTCATCCACGCCGACCGTTGCAGCCTGTTCATGTACCGGCAGCGCAACGACGTCGCCGAGCTGGCCACCCGACTCTTCGACGTGCAACCCGGTTCGAACATCAACGACTGCCTCATCCCGCCTGACTCGGAGATTGTCTATCCCCTCGACATGGGAATAGTGGGCAGTGTAGCACAGACCAAGGCGACTGTCAATGTCAAAGATGTGACAACAGAGGTGAGGTATTTTAAGTCATCCTCTCAATGCAAGGCCAGTTTACAAGGCAAAATGGTTTTGATGTGATCTAACTCCTTGCTTATTGTAGATATCCAGTTTTAGGGGTTTTTATAATATGTGATGATGTAAAGCAGTAGATATTCATTAGCTATCTTAATTGAGAGTCGTCAGGAAAAGAAAAGAAATCGACTGTTCAATGTTGCATAAGGAACCCCAGTGCTGCATTCCACAAATCCTGTTGATATAATCCCATTTACATATGTCCCATTGCCCTTTTGAGATCCAGGATTATTTTACCCGCTGTTGACCCAGTCCTCAATAGCTAATGATGAACACATATGAAAGGACTATATTCATTTGTAAATTATACTCACGTTCTGTAAACACTGTAAAAAAATCAATAAATCAATGTAAATTTTTCCAAGATGTTATCGTTAAGTGTATAAAAGTATAAAAGAATAACGAGCAGCAGGGATGCATAAATAAACCCTACGGATCACAGAGGAATCCTTTTACTTTTAACCAAAAACTGATTTGTCCATGGCGACATCTTACATCTAGTATGTGGTCTTTTGACCTTTCCGATCATCCTTTAACCAGAAACCATTGTATACTACCTGTCATGAGTCAATCAGCTAACTCTTTCTTACATGTTAAAAGCTGTCTCCGATCTTGTTTGTATACTACACAGTAAAAAAAAGGGGTGTCACTATTTCAGAGTAAATGTATAAAAATTCAAAAGAATTTGGGGAGTCAGGCGTCAGTGTAAAATTCTGCAGGACCCTGTTGTAAATATCAATTCTTCATCTCTTAATATTTACACAATATTGAGTAGAAGTACGCAACTCTGAAAGTACATTTCAACTCTGTAAGAGTTATATTAACACTGGTGTGTTTTTTTTACTGTGTATGCAGAATAGCTTCAGTAACTTTGTGGACGAGTTGACTGGATACACGACCCGCAATATCCTAGCCACCCCGATCATGAACGGCAATGATGTGGTGGCCGTCGTTATGGCGCTCAACAAAACTTCAGGACCACACTTCACAGATAAGGACCAGGACGTAAGTCTGCTCCTGCAGCACCTACTCAGAGGTGTCAAAAACCTAGCCCAAGGTCTCATGTACAAAGCTTGCTCATGCGCAAAAAAGAGCTACATACGTAACTTTTCATGCACAAGACTGACTTCAAAAAATTGCAAATGCACTGACTTTCTTGTGAAATCGGATGTACCATGACAGTGTGTGTGAAAACCTGTTTGCATAATCCATCTTTTCACATTTTCAGTAGGAAATCCATGCAAGTGCTACTACACAAGGCCCTTGGTTTTTCCATCCCCTCGCACTAATTTCATGGTTCAGAAGTAAAAAGCAAACCACAGTTTCCTTCCAACACAGGCCACCTCACTGAGTAACTGGTCTACCTGTCTTCAGTACCTGCTCATAGGATCAACTGACTCAAAGCTGGTTGGACCAAATCTGTGGCAGAGTTTTCCACTTTCTGAACTTGACAGCTCTACCTCTCTCAACTAGATCTTTGGCGCTATCTTCTCCCCTTACGATGTCTTTATTGGACATGCACTTAATCTGCAACATCATCATTGGAATTTAGAGATGATGTGCATTGCATGAAACTCTTTAGTTCTTAGTTCATGTGATATTAAGACACGCAGTAAAAGAATACAGTGTTAATCCAACACATAGAAAGTACTCTAGAACCCAACACAATGTAGATGTTAAATCAACTATCGAATTGCTGAAATATCACTGCATTCTTTTACTGTGCAGTTAGTCATTGAGTCATATACTGTAGCCTACGTACTTTAACCATGTTTTCCTGTTTTTTTCCAGCTTTTTGTAAAGTATCTGAAAGTTGCCGCCTTGAACTTGAGGATTTTCCATCTCAGCTACCTTCACGGTGTTGAGACAAGGAAAGGACAGGTGAGTTTGTACGTTCAGCAGTATTGTGTTTGAGTGTGATACTAGCAGGTTTGCACAAGTTACAGAGGTTCTTGTTACTTTCTCTCTGCAACAGCTCCTGCTATGGTCAGCCAACAAGGTGTTTGAAGAGCTCACAGATATCGAACGACAGTTTCACAAGGCCCTATATACAGTGCGAGCATACCTGAATTGCGACAGATACTCAGTTGGACTGCTGGACATGACTAAAGAAAAGGTACAGTACATTTTGCAGTAATCACAGTCGGTTTGAAGACGGTTATTCATCACTGGAGAACATGAACAAAAATTGTGCAGTCATTGTTCTGCAGAACATATACATGTTATTCATGTGGAGATCCACTATCCAGTGTTCAGAAATTAAAAATCCTGGCATATATTTCCTAATAATACAGGTGATTTCACTGAATAGCTGATCCACCTGATTTGAGTTACTGAGAGCTGTAGAGAAAACAGAGATGGGAAATTCTTTGATCTCTGGTCACGATGGTTACGCTAGCCTCAAAGGGTCCAAGTGAACTAATGTTGCTAGCTGCTACGCTTTTCCCTGATTGCTCCAGATTTGATCATGATACTCTCCTGGACACAGAATGAAGGCTACCATTGCATACAAGCAAAAAGGTTGATGGTGTTTGAAATGTCCATTTTTTTTTGTCAGACAGAGGTGGCAAACCCAAAGTAAACCCGCCATCTTTGCCATAAGTTTGCATTAGCATGGCTAGGTTACGTGTAGGCCCTACTAATCCTACAAAATTGACTGTTCTGATATTGTCTTGGAACAACTTAGGTCAAGTTATTACACTGCCCATCAAAATCTGGTGCTTTTAAAATGAGCGAAAATAGTTATTATATCAAGTCCTCTATGATACTCTATGGAAACAAGCGATTGGGAACCTTGTGAAGGCTGCATAAAACCAGGAGTTCGGCCTTGTTTGATCATATATTGACATATTGATTTTGCTACCATTTTTCAGTGGGACTCTACAATCCCAATCTACTGTTTCAGTAGTCTCGTTCTCACCGGCTGTGCGTGTGTATAGCTCCGGAGCCCCCTGGTGGAGCGGAGCTAGCTACACACACTACCGTCTGGTAGCGCTGCCATTAACATGCTCTTCTCGAGTAGAAAATAAACAGAGCATTAATTGCTTAAATATCAACAGCAAGCTCGCATTGATGAGACACAGGACAGATGATAGACTATATTGACTCTTAAGAGATGAACAGAAAACGTTTTTGGAGGAATTTGTTGGTGGTGAGTTGCAATAAATGCACCATATATTTTCTGACTCAAGAAGAGCATGTTAACGGCAGTGCTTCCAGACGGTAGATTGTGTACACGCACATTCTGTCGGCGAGAACCAGGCTACTGTTTCAGAGCTGTTTGAAACAAATGTGTGGCAGGGTTTTTATTCTCTGTTCATACGGTATTTCAAGACGAAATGTGGTAGCGTAAGACACAGGCATTCAATTTAATTTTTTTTCCACTTAGCAAATGTTGTAATTGATAACATAGAAGAACAGAAAAGATGCTGTTTAATCATGTGATGAAGTGCAAACTAATTCAAGCCATCTCATTCTGTTTCCTTCAAAAGGAGTTCTTTGATGTCTGGCCAGTACTGATGGGGGAGCAGGCGCCATATTCTGGACCAGTCACCCCAGATGGAAGGGTAAGAAATGCAGACAGCCCCAAATACATTTAACATTCGCTGTTGCAGTATTTGTCTTTTAAACATGTCTTATTTACTGTAAATACATTTTAGGAAATCATCTTCCACAAAATCATTGACTATATACTGCACGGGAAAGAAGACATCAAAGTCATACCGTAAGTTCACAATGATGAAAACAGGCTCAATATTTCTCTTATTTATGTAACAGGGTAGTTGTTGGAGCACAGTTTCTAATGCCCTTCAGTTGATGTGTCCTACAGGACTCCCCCTGCTGATCATTGGGCTCTTGCAAGTGGAATGCCGACTTACGTTGCAGAAACTGGATTGGTATGTGACAGCTTTGAATCCCCTTTTCGCTAACACTCTAGAATAACTACCTATTCACAGCTGTATAAACACTTTATTAACATTTAATAATAATTAACACTTAACAATGCATTTGCAAATGTTTGTAAATGACTAATAACCAAACTACGACTGCACAGTGGAGTGGGAATCCACTTCTACTATGAGTTTTATGTGGTTTCATGCCTTCTTGTCTTTGGAGGAGAAACTTCCTGGACTGATGCGACTGCGCTGTGTCTGTTGTGTAAACATAGCATTTCATTTATAAACATTTGTAAACATTTTGTTGATAATTAGTTCATTATTTACTAAGTGTTTATAAAGCTGTGCATAGGTAGTTATTCTAAAGTGTTACCACTTTTTCTTCTTATCACTGATTGCCATTGCCAGGTATTGCTCGTATTGCAGAATGTTAATGATATGCTTTCATTTCAGATTTGCAACCTCCTGAACGCTCCAACCGAGGAGATGTTTAAGTTCCAGGTAAGCATCTATCTCGCGTAGACAGGTCCACAAATTTGCAAAGATGCAGACTTCTCTAGATGTTAAGGTTTGGAGAGGTTTTACCACTGCAGAAACATTAATTGGCAAAGAAACAAAACAAAATCACATTCAAAACAGAATGTGACCCTGTCACGCAGATGGGATCATCATTGAACCGACTCACTGTTGAGAGAAAAAGCTTAACAGCATCATTGCTATGACATTTCCAAGAGTCTTAAGTAATAGATTAAGACATGGTCATTACAATTTCATTGAGAACACAGTTATAACAGAGCCTCTGCATGAATGGGTTCAACCAGTCCACACTTATATTCAGGGGATTCCCAGAGTACCAGCAAATTAAAAGGATGTATTGAGAATTGAGACGACTGGAAGCAACGATGGAAGGCTCGTCTGAGGACGAGAGAGATTCCAACCTTCTCCTTTTCTTTTTTTTATTAAGTTTTTTTTGTCTTTTTCGACTTTATTTGATAGGACAGTGTGAGGGGTGGACAGGAAGCGAATTGGTAGAGAAACGAGGAGGGGTCTGCAAAGGACCCGGGCCGGGAATCCATCCCGGGTCAGCCACATGGCAGGCGAGTGCCCTACCGGTTGGCCACGGCAGGGCATTACCTTCTCCTTTTCTTATCTTTCCAGTCAGAGCCGCTGGACAGCAGTGGCTGGACCATAAAGAATGTGCTTTCCGTACCAATCGTCAACAAGAATGACGACATTGTGGGCGTGGCCACATTCTACAACAGGAAGGATGGCAAGCCCTTTGATCAGCAGGATGAAGATCTTATTGAGGTAAAGCCCTCTCCGAAACTAACTCAGAGAAGCCAAAGATGGCAAAGGGGATCTTGTCAACTTGGCATCCATTAAATCTCCCCTTATTTGTCAGTCGTTGGTCTTGGAATGGAAAGGTTGAAGAGTTGAAAAGTTTCGAAGCTCATACCGTCCATGGTTGAAGTGCCTTTGACCAAGGCACCTAACATTACTCCAGTGATTGCAACTTTGTAATATAACTGGATGACACATTGGATGAAAGTGTCAGCTTGGGACAATCCCATTGTCATTGTGACACAGCACTCCACAGCATACAATGAAATTGCATTTATGCCTCACCTGGGCAAGGGGGCAGACCTTTGGGCGGCGCCCAAGAAGATACCATGTGGGAAGCTACCACCCAGAAGATACCGGTGGGAAGATACCATGCTCCGTGTACCTCAGACATGGAGTAATGAATACCTTGGCTAAAATGGTTAAAATGGTTAAAAGGGGGGCAGCAATGTGGACATTTCTAGTCATTGAGCTTGTGTTTTGTGTCTTGATGTTTATTTTATCATACATATGGTGTGTTTTGTTGTTGTAGTTGTTTCTTTAGTTTATATTTTTAACTATGTTTACTTGGCCTTGTAATATAATGTAGGCCTATTTGCAAATAGTGCACCCATTGTATTATTGTCACATTTTTGTATTATTATTAATCCTTTTTAATCTTAACACCAATTCCTGTCCAGGGACTACAGATGAAAATTACCTTTATGGCTATAATCTGGCTCAATTGTATGTTATGCACTGTCCCTGTCAAATAAACAAGAAATGAAATGAAATGAAACGTGTGCTCTTCTACAGGCTATGACACAGTTTCTTGGCTGGTCAGTGCTGAATCCAGACACCTATGACATTATGAACAAAATTGAGAACAGGAAAGGCATTGCAGAGGACATGGTAATGTACCACATCAGGTGCCGTGATGAGGAACTGCAAAAAATTTTGGTGAGCTTAATTACATTGTGCGATGAGATCATGAAGGTTGCTTATAGGCAGTGTTGCCAGATGTGTCTGATAAAATCCCACCTAAACGGTGCTCAAAAATCGCCTGGGGGCGCTAAATTCCGCCCAATTTCAACAAATTGTATTGATTTCTATGGGCATAAAACTGCAGAAAAACCTGCTAAATGGCCAATTTTTACCGTTTTTACCCACAGTCGGCTATCCCAAGCAGCCAACTGGGCGGGTAACTGGCCAATCTTGCAACATTGCTTATAGGAAATGCTTATACTCTGTTTATGTAATGTTGCTTCTACTTCAATGTCTGCATGGATATGAGTTGGCTTCATTCTCATTGTAGAGTTTTATACTGCATTGTACATGTGAATGATTGCAATCTATTCTATCTAATCTAGAAAACAAGACAGTATTTTGACAGAGAACCAGCAGACTGTGATGAGGATGAATTTCGTCAGATCCTGGTACTTACTGCAGATTTATTTTACCCCTTGTGTAGCATAGCATCCATACATTTACTATGCACATACATCATTTCAACGTCATTTCAAACGTGAATTGCCAATTCATAAATTATATCACATTTTTGGACCATCAGCTGATACATGTGGTTCTTCTGTGTTGCTGTAGAAAAAAGAGCTTCCAGGCGCACAGAAATTCCCGATCTACGAGTACACCTTCTCAGACTCTGTTTGCACAGAATTGGAACTGGTGAAGTGCGCAATTCAAATGTACTTTGAACTTGGGGTTGTCAAGAAGTTCCAGGTTCCACAGGAGGTATGTGTGTACCAGAAGTAGAAATGAAAGTAAATTATGTGAATAGCATTTATTGTTACTACATTAGGAATATACAGATATGGGTAAGGATACAGTTTTAAACTGACAGGCTTGTAAAACCAAAGGTCCACATACACCTGCATGTGATGTGAACGGTGAACTCAATCTATTTTCAATGGCAAGCGATTTCGCTCCCACCCCAAATATGTACTGATGATGACTGATTACTGAAGAAACAAGGAGAAGAAAATGTCCAGCACATTTAACACTATCTGAAGTGATGGTGTGATGTGGATATTGATCTGACAGGTTTTGGTGAGGTTCATTTACTCAATCAGCAAAGGCTACCGAAAGATGACCTACCACAACTGGCGCCATGGCTTCAATGTTGGGCAGGCGATGTTCACGATGTTAACGGTAAGCACTGTGTTCACTTCTACCACATACAGTACTTTTTTTTTTAAGTAAGTAAATAAAATAACTTAAACCATAGTGTAAACAGTTGCCAGAATCCTTGCTACTACACACGTTTCCATGGAGATTGATACTTTCTTTGCACCAACAGACAGGGTTGCTGAAGCGCTACTACACTGACCTGGAGGTGATGGCAATGCTCACTGCTGCCTTCATGCATGACATAGATCACAGGGGCACTAAAAACCTGTACCTACTCAAGTAAGTGTACCTGACACTCATTTTATCAACATCCACCGTAAAAATATCACACAATTTCATTTTCAGAGGGACAAATGAACATTTAAAATCGTATTCAGTCTAAAAAAAATAAGATCCATATAGAATGACTAGACCTGTCAATCATTTGGAGATGATTGTTTCATAATAGGTAAGTGTGTTCCACATGCTGTATGTATAGCTTTCTAATGTACAGCCATGCATCACTGCGTACTATAAAAAAACATTGACCAATGATTGCACATCTGAAATGTGTCCCATAATATGCAGTTGGATTACAGTGACTTTTCCTTTGTCTTTGGTTTGGTTTACAGAACTGCTAGTCCAGTCGCCAAACTTCACGGATCATTTTTTCTAGAGAGGCATCATTTGGAGATCGGCAAATTTCTGCTCGCAGATGAGGTAAAGTACACTCAGCGCTCACACAGACACATTGGCTGAGGTCCATAACCGAGTGCAATGTTAAGATGTCTCTCTCTTTCCTTGTCTTTGAAGACGCTGAACATTTTCCAAAACCTCAACAGAAGACAAAACGAGACCGTCTTGCATTGCATTGATGTTGCCGTCATTGCAACTGACTTGCTCTTGTATTTCAAGTAAGTTGCCTCCAAGTGAATTATATCCCTCGGACAAACAAAAAAGTAGTGGTATCTTGTTTACTAGGTAGCAACTCATCTGCATGCCCTGTGTGTCTCTGCGATAGGAATAGGGCAATGTTCACGAAGATTGTAGACACATCAAAGACATACGAAGATGAGAAAAAATGGACAGACTGGATGTCCCTTGAGACTACGAGAAAAGAAATTTTGCTGTAAGTCCGCCCAAAATGTTCAAAAGAAATAACTTACGTATATGTATTTATGTAACTAACTGACTAGATAACCAGTAACTACTACTATGGAAGCTACTATGAACTGAATACAAGCAGACTTTTGATTCATGCTTCTACAGGGCTATGATGATGACCGCCTGTGACTTGTCTACCCTCACTAAACCATGGGAAATTCAAAGCCAGGTGACAAAACTTGGGTGTTACCTTGGATGTTGTTACCTCGTATGCTGATATTACAGTAATTCATACAATTTAGAATTAAAGTGACAATGTTGTATGCATGTGAAAGAAGGAAATGGGACAGTCATTTCAGATGTAAAAATTTCAGTTGTATTTGAGACTCTGCGACTAAAATTGCCTCCCGTAAGCAAGGTTAGATTAGAGTAGAGTAGAGTATCATTTATTGATCCCAAGGGAAATGAAGGTGTCAAGTAGCATACAGTACATAAATACAGAAGAAGACACAAAGACATTACACACAACATTGTACATACATGTATAAGGTTGAGGGTATACTTAATCTCAGATTGGCATCACCCAATGCAAATTACACTTCGGCTGTTCTTGCTACTCACTCTCCTCTCTCTCGCCCTCACTAGGTGGCTCTGGACGTAGCAGAGGAATTCTGGGAGCAGGGCGACATGGAGAAGGCTGTTCTAGGGAAGCCACCCATTGTACGTATGAGTGCCTATGTACAAGTGAAGTCAAGTGTACTGTATTGTCAAAATTTTATGTTAGGGTTAGCGCAAGGGTTTAATCTAGGGTTAGCGTAAGTTTGACATTGTGTTTGACCAGTCTCCAATGTGCGGTTAAACTTATACAAATAAGACATTGACAATAATCATACACACACACACACACACACACACACACACACACACACACACACACACACACACACACACACACACACACACACACACACACACACACACACACACACACTGTGCAGTAAAAACTAACATACTGATACATGAATTTACAGTCTTTCTCTGAGACATTCACGCACGCACGCACGCACGCACGCACACGCATGCACGCACACGCACACGCACACGCACGACAACCAAAGAGCCTCATTTAATCAATCCAATGTCATATTATTTCATGTCATATGTTGTGTTATGTTATGTCATATGTTATGTTCTTCAAAGAGTTATGCTGTAAACAACAGGACTTCTGTGTTCCAAGAGGAACTCACATTTCGTACAACTAATCTCGGAAACTAGTTAGTAACACTTTAAAGGTTCACATATTAGCTACTTGTACGTGCCTGTCTTTAATATGTAAGTGTTTTTTTAAGACTCATGTTAAGCAAAGTCAATCATTTGTTAGATGTGTGTTCACAAATGTCTTGATTGTTGCCAATATAATCACATATAATCCTAATAAGGCCTAGTTGACCTTTAACCCCTGTCTTGGTGACTTAAGCAGGCAGAGGCAGTAATTATACACGTATTAGTGGCCAACATGTGAACCCTGAAAAACCCATAAAGTATTAACCGTAACTCTTTGGTGTGTGAGATGTCGGTTTGGGTTTTATTATTACATTCTTTTTTCAATGAGAATGTGAACTTCTTGACATTTCTGTTCCCTGTGCTTTCATCAACAGAACTTGATGGACAGGAACAAGGGCGGAGAGTTTGCCAAGCTCCAAGTTGGCTTCATTGACTTTGTTTGCACCTTCGTATTCAAGGTAGAGCACGTTAATCTTTTTTTTTTCCAAATATATTTTTGGTCTTCAAAAGAAAGTTTATGTCCATGATTCTTATTCTTACTCCATGTTTTTGTGGCCACTATATTTCTAATATTTCAACTTTTGGCAAAAGCAAGTTTAAAGAGGAAGACTGGATGATGTTGGTACAAATTCCTGATTAACCTCAGCAGATTTTTAATCACCTGCGCCACCCAGAGGCGGTGTGACCAGGTATTGCAATGACCCTGTCTGTCTCTTAAGCCCTATTCCGACGGGACTAGTTCTATGTATGGACATGGGGTAATGTGATTTTTATTTCAGGACGTCGGTAAAAGAAAATGCCGATTGATATATCTCAACAGAACAGAAAGTAGGAGGGGTTACTCATCACGCACCTGTGACTGCCCTTGTCGTCACGCGCGTGCCAACTCCACAATACATTATTGATTTTGAGCACATTATTGCGCATCCATGGAGGCTTTTGGTCCTGTGGAACAATTTTAATAATTGCCTGTTGGTTTACTAACCCATCAAAATCCATTCTAATGTGTCTGCATGTGTGTCCTTTCATTTGGAGAGAGCATTTGACCATGGCATGCTGTCTGATTTTGACAGCGAACACAGCTTGGAACAACTCCCTAAAATAAAACGGTTTACTGCAAGGCTGTAATGTTTGTAAGCCCGGAGAGATTGGATATATTGTGCGTTTCGTGCACTTAACCAGACATTTTGACATGGGGTCGCATTCGGACGGGATTAGTATTACAGAGGGTAATGTCCCCGGACGGTTTCACAGGAGGTAAAACTCGCCGTAAAGTTTACCGACATACTCAGCTATGTTTACATGACATGGCGCGTTCGAACGGGACTAAATATCCCGGTCATTATTACTTCACCCCAGGTCCCCACATTAAACTAGTCCCATCGGAATAGGGCTTTAGTTTGTTTGCCTGTTTGTCTGCTGTGTCCGCCTACAGTGTTTTCAATGGCCTGCGGGTGGTGCCAAACGCACAACATCAGCATGTGCATCTAGCACTGAACATCACCCCCCCACCCCCCCCCTTAATCCAGTGTTATTTTGTGGTCCTTTCGCTTTTACTCTGTCCAGGAGTTTGCCCGTTTCCATCCGACCACCACTCCGATGTACGACGGCCTCCTCAGTAACAGGAAGGAGTGGAAAACCAGGGCGGATGAGTACGACGCCAAAGTGAGGAATGGACCTGGTAAGTCAAAGCCAACTTCATTGTCAGTGTCTGTTTATACATGTACTACACATACACTGTCATTTGTGCATTTGAATTACTTGCTGTGTATTTGACATCACGACATGTCGGATCAGGTATTAAAGCAACAGTGCACCCTTCCATCTCCCTTAAGGTCGGAAATAGACACATTTCCAGAAAGGGGGGACTGTTCCTTTAACAGCAGTAATAATGCAGCAATGTATAGTTATTCAGAGCACAAGGACGTTTTTATGTGTGTCTGTAGCCAGTCATCTCAGTACTGCTCTCACATGGTATATGCATTCACTTTTCTGTGTTCTTCAAAATATCCAGCACAAAATGAATTGTGAATGAAAATGTGATGTGATGTGAAAATATTCTTTTTGCCACCTGTATGTAACATAGGCCTATGTTCATTTCATCTGTTTCTTATCTACATTTGTTTTGTTTTTTTCGTACACAGGATCCTCGTCATGCTCAATATGTTAAAATTGTCAAACTACACATGTAGTTTTCTACAAATAGAGATCCACTACATTTCCCCCCCCCCACCACCACCACCACCACCTTTTATAAGGAGAGACGTCAAGGAGCACCACATATACGTACTGTAGGTGATGCAATTAAAGATTGCCAATCGACTGAGAAGCCAAGTGAATTAAGTTAGTCCAACATGGATCAATTGAGGGGAAATGCAGTCATTAGTTTTGAAGAAAGATGGACATGGTCTTACAGTCTTATGACATTAGATGTGAGATCTGTTTATTTGTTTACCATGGAATTGGCAGACGGTTGGTTGTTTTATCTGACATTAATGTCAGAAGCATAACGTTGATAGTGTACTGGTTGATGAAATCAATCTTCACAAAGGTTGATGTGGTCATATTGGTGCATTTTGCTCTCATATTTTTCAATCGGTTGAAATGATGTGACTGTGATTCTCCACCAGTTATCAAATGACCACTAGGTTAAGGGATCTTGTCCTGGGATGGCTCTCCAATGACTAAGAGGACACGACTTGTATTATTTCCATTCCAGATTTATGTTGAATATACTGTAGATAGTGACCAGTGATAGGCAACCTGGGTTTCGAAGCGGCAAACCCACAAGTGCATACCTCCTCCAAACCACCTGCTTTTCCTGTGTCTGTGTAGTTAGGTAAGCAGTGATGTCACTGAACAACTCTGTCACATGGCTATGGAGTTATCAGCTGTGCGTCTCGAACAAACATATATGCACTACTGGAATACAGGTCCTAAAGACGGGTTGCCGATCACCAATAGTGACTTGCAAGGAGATGCAGACTGTCCAGTCTGATATGGTGTGTAGAACCGCCAAGCTGTGGCAGGACTGTGCTAGTCTGGAGACGGGTGTGTGGGTGTGCACTGTGCAGCATACGCAGTGGAAAGAGGAGGAATATTCCAAATATTGGTGGAACAGTGATGAAAATGAACACTGGCTCAAATACTAACTGTTCCACTTTTATGGTGTACAGTAGTGTCTCTGAACGGGAGCTCCATGATCCCCCAGAGGGCGTTGAGAAGGAGACAGCTAAGAGCGGGGCACTCAGTTTTAAATTGGGGGTATTAGTCTATTTATTTTTTAATACTAATGGGGGCATTGGCAGGCTTATGTTGAGGTCAAGGGGGTAATGGCAGGCATATTATGAGATGAAGGGTGAGTTTGTTGAAAAAGAAGGGGGCGTTTCTTCACTGGTATACAGTATACAGGATACCTGGGATGATGATTGATATATCTGGTAAATTATTGTAAACGACCAAACTAGGACTGTTAATTTGTTTAGTAGGTGTACAAGGTGAAAGCCAGTGGCCTTGATTTCACACACCTGGGGAGTTAGTACTGGTAGTCTTCTGGAACCAGCCTGACTCAAATGTTCACTGAATGTATGCCTCTTTATCTGGAAATACTGTAAAAAGTGATGCTAAACCAACTTGAACAACTGAGCTGCATGGATCTGTTTATATTGGGCTGACATAACAGTACCATGTGTATGAATAATTTCAGCAAAAATCAAAAAGTTAAAAAAATACTTGTTATGCTGCTGTTGTCGGTTCTTCGCTTCACTCTCTACAGTGCAACAAGAATCAGTCTGTAATCATCTTTTTGATCATATATCGATATGTATATGAAGAGTTCAGATGCAAAACCCCCTAACTCCATTTCTGAAGACCTGCACTTCTATATTTTTAGAGAACCCCGTTGTTGGTTTGGTTTACATTTATGTACTTGATAATACATTTAAATAGTTATATTATATAAATAAAATATAAAAATAAGCAATTTTAATAGCTTTATATTAAATAAAAATGAATTAAGATTATTTTCTGAAAAGGCACTTAGGGGGTTTTGCATCTGAACTCTTCATATATTAATATACTCTATTTATAATATAATACACTGTTTATTCTTGTTGAATACACATTGTTGTCTTTCATAAATGTTAACTGTTGTGAAATATCACGTGTGGTCAGTAATTAAGTTTTGTTCAAAGCATAAATGTAAGTGTATGTGCATACTGTAGTAGAGTGTTGAATGCTGAAGTGATGCAGTAAAGTGTAAAACCACTGCACACTGGAAGACATAGATTTGCTGTGATTAATGATCAAATCAAGCAAATCTAAGTCTACCTGCTTGTGAGGCACTAACAGTGTGAGAAGTGCAAGGTTTTACGTGATAAAATAATGCAGCTAGTAAATGTGTAATTGATTTGGGGAAAATAAATAGTTTATTAAAAAACACACACACACTATTGGATTCGAACAGCACTTTTCACAGCTGGAAATCTCCTCCTTTATGACTCATATTAAGTTGTAAAAAACTGCTTTAATGGTTCTCGTCCACTCTGAATAAAATACTGTATATTTTTTACTACCACTGTGTGATTTATAGGTTACTGCACACAACGGCACCAATGAAGCGTGTGATTTTCTTTTTATGAATGCATGCATACTTACCACTTCATACAAAAGAGAAAAAAAAACTCTTTGAAAATATACACAGATAATTTCACATGGACTACAGATGCAAACTAGCCCAAGGCTAACTCTGGTACAGTGCATTAAATGGAAACATATAAACTGGATTGAATTGATTGAATTGAATATTATTGGGAAGTTTAAAAACAAATTGTGGCTTTCAGAATAGAACTGAAGTGGAACGTGGGTAGCAACGTCTCACATCTAGCGTGTACAGGGGATGCATTTCTCAACACATGAATCACACACACACACAAAGCCTCTTAAGTATCAGCACTTTCCATGCATCTCCGCCTGGGTCAGGGTCACAGAGCTGGGTTCACTGCACAACAATAGTTTCAATAATAAAATACATATTTATGTACTCTGGCTATAATTATGTACATACACACTCACGATTGAGCATAGTTAAGTGTATCATTAGTGACAGATGTTATATTGTTTTTTAGACATTATAAATGTAATACTCCAGTCGTACTGTACTTTTACATAGAATTCCAATACATTTCAGGATTTACATGACTGAAATGTATTTTTTTCTTTATTACACCTGTGAAGAAGACATACTTGTTTCAGTTATGCAAAGGCTGAGCCTATTCAGCACTTTCGCATATTGGCTGGCGACCTGAATCCAGGGATTTAATGCTTAACCTGGGAATGGATTACACTAAGGTAACATGGCCTAAAACCTGCGCCGGTGATCACACTACTGAGCAGCAGCTGAATGCAGTACAAGAAACAATGGTTTAAATTAAAATGCAAACCCGACCATCGCTCTAACTTTGTTCAATTTAGTAATTGTGATTGTGAATTTGAGTTTAATATGATAGCCTTATAATAACTGGTTTCTGTATTTTTTTTCACTGTAATGAAAGGACAGAGCCACAAGGTGGAGCCAGTGTGGCTAAAAATAAGGCCCTTCAACATCAGATTGTTATACTGCTGTATACCAGCACACAGCGATAAAAACAGCTGTTTAATTCAAATGTGCTTAGTTTTCTTTTTTAAGCAAAAGTTAATCTATGTTTAGGTTGTATTACACAAAGGCTTGGTGCCATGCCAACTGGTAGAGTAAGGCAACTTTGTACTATAAGTGCCACATGGTTTTATTTTTTAGAGAATTGAGCTACCAGTACATTTTGGGACTTAAAGCAATGCATCTGAAGAACAAAAAAGATATAGTATAGTATCATGAACTATACTGCCCTACAATTTCAGAACGCAGTATAATTCGACATGGCAAACTGAGAAAAAAGGCTTTAAAGTTTCCTTTCTGGCCACGCAACTGTGTTGGACGTTAAGTGGTGATGACACTTCCATATAATACTTTTTTATGGTGGAAATTTATGCACACAAGAAAAAAGCAAAAAAAACAACATTCTCATTACTTTTTAGCTGAAAAATCATTATACTGCGTTCTGCGTTCACGGTGTCAATGGAGAAGTGCAGTATAATGCGCATTATACTGCGTTCTTGGCTAGTACGACGTAACCTCCTAAAACCAAAAAGCGCAGTATAATCAGTTTTTATCGGTTTTTTCTGAAACGGGACCAAGTTGGACCAAAAAAAATGAACACAAGAAAAAGAAGGTATTTTAAAGCCAATTTCCGGTCTAAACCCATTTTCGACCATTTTCAAGATACTGCGTTCTGATATTGTAGGGCAGTATACACAACCTCTATTGGGCTCTACTGGGCTAACCCATGGTAGGTTTTGTAATGAGACTTTTTTTTATGCTGGGGCTGCATCAACAAATCAGACAGAAAACAATTGTTAAACCAGGACCCAACTTCTGCCCTCACATAACAGGCATAAAAGAAAATGATAGCCTACTGCAAGATACTACAGTGTAAGTCTGAAATTCAAAAAAACGCTCAGTCAACTGTCCACAACACAAAAAAAATCAACTCTCAAACATAGATGTGGTGTTTGTTGGCGTTTTTATTGACGAGAACAAAAGACATCTGTGCAGTGACTCATTTCAGAATGGTGTCCGAGTTGGCTGTTGAGACAGAGAGCACAAAAACAAACATCCCATTTAAAAAAGAACATGTAATAATGTACAGTAGGGCCTATGCCACTGTAATAACCACAGATATGCAAGTTTAATGATGAAACGTAATGATGAAAAAGTAATGAAAATGGCGTATACCTTCAGCGAGCTGTTTGTAGATGCGTTCCTGCTCCTCTCTGTACTTCTTCTCAGCTTCCTCCACCCGTCTCTCCTCTGCAGCAATGGGCTTCAGATAGTCTGCAACAACAAATCAGTCACGAATCAAAATATGAATGCAGTGGAAATATGTACATGTAGTACACATGCCAGTGTGAAAAAAATCTGAATAGACGAGTTTGCCTTTTGAGTTTTTCCTTTATGGCACAAAATTATTTATCCAGTTTACAACGATTACTGTGTTCGAAGGTTAAAATAGATTCATCCTGCTTTCACCATTTCAGACCAGCATTCATAAAAAGAGTATGCACATGATGGGACTATACAAAGATGTCAGGGTGCAGACATATAAACATGACGGCCTAGTAAGGGCAGTCATGGATAAGCAGTTAGGGCATCAGACTTGCATCCTAAAGGTTGCCAGTTTGACTCCCGGCCCGCCAGGTTGGTGGGCGGAGTAATTAACCAGTGCTGTCCCCCATCCTCCTCCATGACTGAGGTACCCTGAGCATGGTACCATCCCACTGCACTGCTTTCTAAGGGCGCCATTGGGGGCTGCCCCCTTGCACGGGTGAGGCATTAATGCAATTTCGTTGCGAGCATTCACTTGTGTGCTGTGTCACAATGAGTTGGAGTTCCCCAGTTGGGCTTTCACTTTGTTTTCACTTAAAGCATTTCAATGCGTGTTTCTCGTTTTTAGTTCTACCACTCGGGTTTTTTGTACAAGTAATATCTCAACTTGGAATTTTGGTTAGGAAGAATCAAAGGGGTTGTCGTGCCGAAAAGTGAGTGCCTGCCAGAACACGAGTGCCCTCATTGAAACCAATGACATTTTTTGAGAGAGAATTATACACATTTTTGCAGAATGAATTACATAATTTATGAACTAAAATATGCTTATGAAACATTACTCGTCCTCCACTTAATATGAGCTATTTGAATGAAACTGTAACATTTGTTATGACAATTCTTCGATTCTTTTATGGAAATAATACTGAAATTGTAACCAGTTCTTTGTAATACTTCCAGAAGGAATGTAGATTCTTTATTGATAGGCTTTCCATCTTAAATTGTGTCGGATTTATCTGCAAAAATGGGTAACAAATGTGTGAAAAATTGGTCATTGGTTTCCATTGGTTTCAATGAGGGCACTCGTATTCTGGCAGGCACTCACTTTTCGGCACGACAGGGTCACTCACCTGGGCATTCAGCATGTCCAGGTGAGTGACTTTACTATGCTTTGTGAACCACTTAAAACATCATGCCAAGAAATGTCGATAGTATTGTAGTGTGCTTGCTTACCATATCGCGTTTTGCCGTACACCATGCCAACGAGCAAGGCAGACCATCTTGCGGTCTGTGGAAATAAAAGGAGCTTGGTTTAGAAGATTAATGCGATGTGATTTTTAAGTAAAGCATCTTCGTCCTCATCCTCCTCAGTTTGTGTGGTGACAGTCAGCCACAACTCTTGGGTAGGCCTACCCATTCATGAATTGAGATCTGTCCCCGTTTTCACCTTTCCTGACGTAAAGGCTTAGGACTATCTGACTCTGTGTGCTTCCTTTTGTAATGCACTAGTCCCAACTTGTTGGTTGTTGGGTATTTCTGATTCCAGGCTACTAGTTCTAGCTAACATTAGCATCACTTCATTGAATCCGAGCTAGCAACGCAACTGATGTTATGGTCTGTCTGTTCCATCTGCATTTTCAGGACATAATACGGCCCTTAGTTGTTGTGAACTGTTTTGCACTATAATCAGGACACGTCGCAAAAGTGACAAGAGATCTACTACAGACCATCAAATGAAATAACCTTGGTGGTATGACAACTAACTTTATGCTAACACTAGCTAACGTCAAACTGCGGTCTGGTTGCTAAATGTCTGTACACTCAAGGACAACATAACATTTTGGGCTCCGTCTGTCATGCTTATCATTATACGCTACTAAATTAGGTTCTACGATATTGGGAATCATTTACATTACCTTGATCAGTGCAGATACCTGGACTGGAGGAGCCATTTTCACCTTAGTAAAGGAAGAGAGATCAGAGCCAGTGACAGTCGCGCGTGCTTAACTACGTCACCACAAGCAACGTCACGTGGGAGAAAGCCTGGCTGTTATGGCAAGCGGAATTATCATTTATTAGCTATGCTCGAATATCCGCAATTGTCATTGTAGATATCAACAACGTCATTCTGGATATCTACAATTGTATTTTGGATAGTCGTGATAGCCATTGGAGATATCTGAAACGTCATTTCGACTATTCAAAATGATAGTTATAGATTTAGTTATAGTTTGACTAGGCGAAACTGAGTCACAGATATCTGCAATGACGTCATTGAAAACGACATTCAACTCGTCACATATCTCAAATAACAATTATGGATATCTGTAATTCAGTTTTGACTAGGCAGAATGAAAGTTAAAGATATCTCAAACGTCATTTTGAATAGTGTAAAATACCCTCCTTGACGTAGTAAGACTCTGCCATGACCCGCCCCCTCCGAATTCTGATTGGTTAGCCACTTAGTTCCACTTAGCCGGATATGTAATTCACGCTCCCTTGTTGATGTGTTTACTGGCGGTGCATTTGAACAAGCTACGACGAAAAGCACTATTTAAAGATAACTACTATGGTAATAAACAGATTATAGTCTGATACGATTTCTTAAAATGTTTAACATGTATCCGATTTGTGTTGTTTCCCTCTCCATGCTGGTTAATGGCTCCATTAGACTCGTTGTTACAAACAAAATACGTGATACAGACGCCTTTTCTGTCTGTCAAATCTCGCCCTTCGCGCTGCCTTGTATTTTACACTGAATTCGCTCTGAATTAACACCAGCCAACCTGCTAAATGCTGCTTAAATTTCGATTTGACTGGTAGAAAAGACCAACTTACAAGCCAGTTTTGCCTACTAGCCATTTGGGCTAGTGATGCAAAAAGTTATGAGCCCTGCCTGCTATTTTTTACCAGAGAGGTGCTATAGAGGTAAAGGGCTATGCTTACACTGCCAAAAAACTACTGCCTCCAGCAATATTTCAACCAAAGGTTGTTTGGCTTACTTACCATCAGTTTTGGGCAAGTTACCGAAGAAGTGTAATGCATCAGTGATTATTACTGTGCTTTCAAAGCAGTCCCTTAGGCTACATAACAACATTAATTGTAATGTAAGGCATTACCCTTAACACACATGAAGGGGGGTAATTAAATGAAAGCAGACATGAAAAGCAAGAGGCAAGATCAAGATGGAAACAAAAAAGATGGCATAACAACGTTTTATTATGGAATAGAAAATACTTTATTGTCATACCAGCATGAACATTGCCTTTGGTCTCACTGAATACAAACACAAATAGACAAAAACAGGCGAACAAATCGCTGCATCCAACCCCCTCCCAGCACACACATACAAATCAGTCAGTAGTTCCAGACCCTACACCTCTAGCTTTCCCATTGCTTGTTTACCATGGTATAAAATAATGTTTATAGATGTTTCTCCTTGCAATGATGTGCCTACCTGATGGCAGCAGTTCAAATTTAGAGGGAAGAGGATGGGTAGAATCATCTAAAATGTTCAGTGTTTTCCTGTCAACTGTATCCTGTATAGACTGTCCAGTGGCTTGTGAGTTCCTCATATAATATTTCCTTTCCTACCACTCTGGACAGCCTGTTCTTAAGTAAGGTGAGGTGGCCATACCAAACAGAACTGTTATAGGTAAGGCCACTCTCTATTAGGCTTACATATGTCCTCTCCAAGATGTTGCAGTTTACTCCAAAGCCGTTCAGCTTCTCGATTAAGAACAACTTTTGATTGGCCTTTTTGCATACGGCATCAACATTATCTGCAAAGTTAAGCTTGCAGTCAATATATTTATGGGCAGTCATGGGTAAGCGGTGAGGGCGTCAGACTTGTAGCCCAAAGGCTGCCGGTATGACTCCCAACCTGCCAGGTTTGTGGGGGACTAATTAACAGTGCTCTCCCCCATCCTCCTCCGTGACTGAGGTACCCTGAGCATGGTACCATCCCGACGCACTGCTCCCTTGGGCCGCCATTGGGGGCTGCCCCCTTGCACGGGTGAGACATAAAATGCAATTTTGTTGTGTATAGATCACTGAAAGTGAAGTAAACATTAAACACAGTAAACATTAAACAAGAATGACCCAAGCAAACGTGAAATGCAGTGTTCCAGTGGTTATTTCATTTGTTAGAAAAATGCCATAAAACCTGCATGAGCCTGTGTGAAAAAGTAAATTGTTAAATGAGAAGGTATCTGTGATTAATCTAAATCATTTTGGATATATATTTCACAGCTGCCCAAGTCTGACTACTACCTGGCCTTTCAAACCAAGAGATAATTCATATCGAACCCATGACATCACACTGTGAATCATTGACATTCGGGAGCAGGTTGTAATAAAAATAATTTACATGTCTCAGACTGTAAAAGGTTCTTCAGTTATTTCTAAATCATTGGGTCACCTGCAAACCATGGTGAGAGCCATTATCCATAAATGGACAATACATGATGTAATGGTGAACATTTTGGCTGTCACACTAAAATTATCCCAAGAAGACAGTGACTGTGGATCCAAGAGTTTAGAAAGGAACACAGAACAATATCTTACCAATGGGAGGTGTTAATTACCGCATGAAATGGAAGTGTTCATGACTCAACAATAAGAAAGAGACTAGGTAAACATTGCAAGCATGTCAGAGTTCAACGGCCAAAGTCACCTCTGACAAGGAGAGTATCAAGACTTGTCTCACATTTGCTACAAAAAAAAAAAAAAATAAAAAACATTGACAATGCATACAAAGCTTCTGAGAAAATATAAATTAATCACTGAGAAACTGTATTTTATGCTTACTTGGGTCATGGGTAATATTTACATTAGTGTGGCTATCTGAAAATGTTAAGTGTGCCAAATGTGCAAAAAAGTAAACAAAATCAGTAGGGGGGGTAAAAACATACACATGGCACTGTATATATACATGTATATAATACTCATGTAGAGCATCAATAAAACATGTCCTGTTTCAAAGAAGAGGGCGCTTATCCTGCCGATTGATGAGGCAGGGGGCTAAAGCCTACCCCCCTTCACAGGATGGGGACAAACTGGTGACAGTGGCGAGGGTTGTAGAGAAGGTGCCACGGCTGAAGCAGAGACCCATTGCATCCTCTCCTCACAGGACAGGGACCAACCCTCGATGGAGTCTGAAGGGGAGGAGGTGGGGTGTCGACGCCAGCATACTCTAGTCAGCAAAACAGTAGAGATAGACAGAGAGGTTTTAAATGAGTGTGCGCAGGCAAAGTGAGTATACCCAAAAACTTAAGCTAGGTTGTGGAGTCCATCAGTAGGGGTTTGAATTTAGAAGTTTACTACCCAATGATCTTGTGTAAATACACACACAATACATTACACTTAGTTGACACTTTTATCTAAAGTGACTTATTCACAGGGTATTGGTTACAGTCCCTGGAACCATTTGGGGCCAGGTGCCTTGCTCAAGGGCAGTTCAGTCATGCATGGAGGTGAAGGGAGAGGTAAGGGTGGGACTTGTTTCAGCAACCTTCTGATCTTAAGTGCTAGTTGGCCATAAGACCACATCCTTAACCATTTAGCAACGTCTGCCCACACCTATAGAATGCAATTTTTTTGTACACTTGAATCACACAAGTCAAACCGTGCAGGGACACCTCCGTCACACACACACACACACATTACAATGTCATGTTCCAACGGGTACAGAATACAGTTAACAGTGTGTTTTGCTTTCATTTTCTGTGCACATACCTAGTCCTCCGGCACATTCATGTTGACACCTGCACAGCATCCTCCCACAATCACTGTTACAAAGCCACCTGAAAAACATATGGCATATTATTTTAGGAGTAATCATGTAATCAATTCTTTTTAGTGAAATATGTAGACCAGGGTTTCCCAAACTGGGGTGCGCGGCCTTCCATAAGGGAGTGCACAAAATGAATAGAGTACAGTAATGGTGGATATGTGTGTGTTTTAAACAGCATTAATGAGTTTTTTTAACTGTATAGTGAATTGTATGCTGGAAGGGTCCATTGGAAGTGCAATTCATAGTGTAATTTATATTGTCATGTAACAAGTTCCATTGTAATGACGGCAGAAAAATATTGGGTCTATTGGGAATGAGGATTCTCCAAAATGACTCTGCATAATGTGCGGTGATTTGCTAACCCATAGTGCAAACACGCTTAGGCCGAGGGTGAGCAAACCACATTAAAATATACAAGGGGGTGCACAGGGAATAAAGTTTGGAAACTGCTGAATTGTAGACTAAATCAACAAATAATTTCAGGAGTGGGGAGATATAATAGAGAGAGAACAGTTTAAGAGTTCATCCATACGTGTCATTGCTTTGTTAAAATGCGATCATACTCGCAATACTGTGTTAATGTAAGAATCATGTTATACAAGCCAGTGCAGGTGGAGTGGCGTGCATATGGCAAGTTCTGGAGGGCATGACTGTCTCGGTTGTCTGATTATAACCAGACCTAATCACAACTTAAAAAAAGGTCTGCAGACCTGCCTACTGTAAATCCAGTAGGGGGGTGTGTGTTTTACGATTGCAATGGCTGTTTATTGGGCATACGTAGCCATAGCCAATCGTGTCAGTTGTATCTATTCCAACAAACATCCATCGCCTTTCCACGTCTCCCAGCTCTCCAATTGTAGAGAGACAGTGGTCTGGTACCCTCGCTGAGGATAAACTCCATGCCGTCTTTCGGATGGGAATGATTGTGCAAAGCAGAATGGGATTTCCCAAGTTACTGTCTCAGTTCCGTGAGATGCAAATTGCTGAGACGCTTTTCATAGGCAAGAAGAGGCATTCAGGTTAGAAATCAGTCAATTAATGTGATTTTGTTTTAGTGAAGCCTTACCATTTGGTTAGTGTTGAGATGAATGGTGCATAGAGACGTGGAGCCTTGGGGACTGGCTATAATCATTGGAGCGGAAGAGGACTTGACAGTGCTTGTCCTCATCATGTCCTCGTCGCCTAACTTTGAAAATGAAACAAAAATGCATGCTTGTCATTTTATCCCAGGTTAAGTATGAATGCACTGCAGAAGCAAATCAACATTAGGCTACAGTACCATTATTATTCAGTCAAACTCTGTGCAGGGCAACATCATGATCAGACCTCTGCCACAGTAAATGAGACACCAGCCTATCAGTAATTTAAAAAATTTGGGGTTGCAGCTGACGTCATAGTGCTGCCCCCTGGTGGTGATCTACCGCTGCTGGTGGACAACCTGGGCTTGGAGCCATTGAAACCCATTCAAAACTTCATTTTTTCGATCTGACACAGAATATACACACCATGGGACTTGTTTATAAGCTGAGAACCTCAGCTTTTCATAACTGAAAGCGGTATTTTCCTAGCATCTACCAATCCGAAGGTAGCCTACTTTATGTGCGGGGTTACCTTTCTAAAGATAGCGTTTTGTTTCCTTGGAAACGGAGCGGAGATGAAGCAAGGCCAATGAGCCAGACAGACTGACGAAGCGATAAATGTATGTCATTTGATTCGGTTTTGCATTATTATGGATGAATTTCTAATCTTGACATTCTAATGGACAATCTGTACGAGTTTCAAAATGCGTTTTTATGTAACATGGGAGTAAAATGTGTTAACAGTACGCCCGTCTGGGATTTGTTAGCTAGTCCGCTAGTTAGCTGTATAGCAAGTAAGTAATAGATATTAGACTCGATCTGTCTCAATGGCCCAAGCATAAACAAAGAAACACCAGGATGTGGATGTTTAATATCAGCAATTTGTCAAAGCAAAACATTCTGAAAATAGTCACAGAACCAGTTCATTTTATACACAGCCTTGAGTGTCGGCAAATCTTTCCACTTTTGACATGATGTAGTGTAGAGACCTAGCACTTGCTAGCTAAGGGACTGTTCGTAATTTACCGGGGGGGGAGGGCTGGTGCGTAGGGGGGGGAGGGCCATGATGAAAAAAAAATAGGTGGAGGGGAGGGCCATGGCAAAAAAAATCGGAGTTAGGGGGAGGGCCATGGGAAAAAAAATCGAATTCATTTTATTTTATTTTTATTTATTTTTTAAAATAATAATAAAAAATGCTCTGAAACACATAGCTTTGCGATGCAAGGTCCCGGCGCATACTATAGCACTGAACGTGTATCTGTAGTCAAAAAACTATCAGGTGCAGCTACTGTAGATTGCCCGCGCTGACTCTCTTTCACTGATTAGGCCTATTGCTAGTGCTACGGGAACATTGAGCATCATAGAAAATGCCCGTGAGCAAATAACTAGCTGAGGTGAACTATATGGGCAAAACAGTTTGGGAAGTTTTGACAACGAATTGGATGGGCATTTCCAGAGGAATTTTGGAGAGGTGTTGTAGTCAACTGGTGGTCACAGCCTCTGGTAAGTCATGATTTTATTTAATGGCACCGCCGTGTGCTTTACATATGTGTTCAAAAAACTTTTAGACCCCAACCAGACCGGAATGAACAATACCTAGGCCTAGACGTACTTTGGTAGAACGGTGCAGTGACGCGGGAGATACGTTTGTTTTAATAGCTTGTGGTGTCAAGGTAGTAATAAAAGTGGTATTAACGGCGATGTGTTGCCCATGCATCATATACGGTCTTGAAACCATTGGAGGAACTTGTTGTGAAGAGAAGTCTCATCACTTTGGTGAACAAAAACGGACCAACTAAGCAAGGAATTATGTAGCCTACATTTAAAGCGTGACGGGAGAAGGGAATGTCACCAAAGTTGTGCATCGTGTCAGGTAAGAAGTGACTTTTCTTTCTTGCTGTGGAGATTGGATTCGTAGAAGCGTGTATTGGTATGCTAGGTCTTGCCTGTTGCTGGTGAAGTAGTCTAGCTTAGCCTCGGAGTTGGCTATGGGGTGAATCTGAAGGAGAGCACAGCCGATGGTGTGCCTGCATGGCTTGTCTATCATCACAGTTGTCAAAGTTGAATTGCCGCGGTGTGTAATGGCTGTGCTATTGTTGGATGTTTTGGAATGTTGTACTGGTTCTGTTTTGGCAATTTGTTCCATTTTGCTGATTTGACCACCATAGCACCACCTATTAATGCATCTTAAATATGGCCTACGTTAAATGCAAACTAAAGGTGGCTTTCTCACTCTCCCTGTATCAATAGCCAGCAATGGCTCGAGCTGCTTTGGCGCTTAGCCTACTTCTTGCTCCGATCACATCCCGAACTCTTTGGCCGTCAGAGTGTAATCACATTCGGGAAGGTAGAGCTATGCCTGTGTGTGTGCGTGCGTGCTTTTACGCGGGGTCTAGGAGACAGGACAGGGGTCCTGATCGAGATGCACCTTGAGATCCACAGTCGCAATTGCAAGAAAATCTAAATTATTTGAAAGCCCGGTCACCTCTCGAGTGCATCGCATAGCCTAGTCAAAGCATTTCTTCTAATTTCACACATTGCACACTGCCCATGCTGAAGAGACAAACTGTCAAGGCAGCGCGATTTGCTCTTGAACACGCCCTCACCTCCACATCAGGTGCGCGTTTCCCTTCCGCAAGAAGAACTTAATAATGTCAAAGTGAGATGTTAAAAAAAAAAAGTTAAATCTACCCATCCTTGTTTAGGCTACATAAAACATGAGGAAGTTATTCAGATGTGATTCGCCATTCCTCACCCTAAAATTGATTAGAACGCAGGAAATTGCATCTAAAAAACAGATTTTTTTTTCACAGCACCCCCTGGTCAAAACCAGTTCCTGCGTCCCTGGCTTCACTACTGTGCAGAACATGTAAAACGTGAAAGGCGCTGCTTGTCGAGCAGGGAAATATTGAAGCTGCGGTGGGGAAACTCTCTCCACTTTGTAGTTTACAGTAGTAACAACTCGGACATTGGTATTGAAATGGAAGTTTTTATTATTATCATTATTATTAATAATAATATTTTTACTTAACACGTAAAAACAATAGTGAAGGCAATTTGTCTTGGTGACAGTGGAGTTAAAAGGCATCCCATGCAGCCGCAGAGGTAGATTCTAGCGGCTTCTCATAGGTATCCACTGATATCGATAGCACATAATAGTGCAGACAACCGCCCTTGATGTAGGCTACTCTGACTGTTCTCATGATGGTTGTTCATCTACCAATTTTACATATTATTATTTTTTTTACCTGTAGGGGGAGGGCCATGGGAAAACAAAATTGAAGTGGGGGGAGGGCCATGGGGAAAAAATTGAGGTGGAGGGGGGGGGCCATGATTTTTTTTTTTGACCGGACTTCCAGCGCACCAGCCCTCCCCCCCGGTAAATAACGTACAGTCCCTAACTAGTGGGCCAGCTAGTTTAACAAATCCCAGACGGGATGTAAACACATTTACTCCCATATCACATAAAAAACACATTATGAAATTCGCATAGATTGTCCATTATCATGTCAAGATTAGAAATACATCCATAATAGTGCAAAACCGAGTCAAATAGCGTATGCGTAACACATAAACCGCGTCCGTTTCCAAGGAAACAAAACGCTATCTTTAGAAAAGTAATTCCGCACTTAAAGTAGGCTACCTTCGGATTGGTAGATGCTAGGAAAATACCGCTTTCAGTTATGGAAAGCTGAGGTTCTCAGCTTTTAAACAATGTCTTTAGGTCTAATTAAAAATATTCTGTGTCAGATCGAAAAAATGAAGTTTTGAATGGGTTTCAATGGCTCCAAGCCCAGGTTGTCCACCATTTCAAATTCGCGCGCTCCCGTGATGGGGAATTCTGACGTAACTACAACCCAAGAAATGATCAAAAAAGGAGACAGGAACAGCAATTCAACAACAAGTGCATTTAAGCAGCACAAAACAAATACCTTTATGCAGAGTAAAAAAAATCACCCTCATAGCTAATGTGCTAAATGTCTGTGGTAGCTGCTAATGTGTGCCAAGTTCAAGTAAAACTGTTGGCAAATTGCATTCTACGGTCTTTCCCGGTTATAGACAACAACCACAAGCTGCTATTAACGACAAAAACCTGCACTCTCAATTGATGGTGTATGAGTGGTGATACCGAGCTTTTTGAACGGGTTCAAAGTTAACCGTTGGACACACAGCATACACTTGTACCAATTTAAAACAGAACTCACCCTGTACTCGATGAAACAGTCGGTCGTCGCGTTGAAGTAACTTTAGGCATGATCTGCACTGGAGCTTGCCAACTCTGCTCTTGCACGAGTAGCTATGTTGAAAAGACGATTGAAAACGGTTTCTTGACGCTCGTTGTCCATTTCACAGGTGCAACTAATCACTAAAATGGCGGTGTGTGTGTGTTTGTGTGCTCCCGCCAAATGTGAGGGGTGGGGGAAGGGGAGGGGGGTTGGTGGTGCGTGCATGGGTCATTTGCATACAGATATCTGTAACGTCATTTCGCCTAGTCAAAACTGTTATTCTAGATATCTTTAATTACATTTCGACTAGGCAGAATGAACATTACAGATATCTCCAATTTGAGATATCTCTAATCAAAAATCATTTCCAGATATCTATAATTGGATAGTGGATATCTACAATTACATTTCGCCTATCCATAACTCCAGTATGAGATATCTAAAACGTCATTTTGACTAGTCGTAACTCCAGTTACAGATATCTGCAATTGAATTTCGCCTAGTCAAAACTCAATTAAGGATATCCAAAAAGGAAGATATAGATATCTTGAATTAGAAGGATTTGAAGATATCTTGAACTGACATTTTGACTAGGCGAAATTCAATTGTAGATATCTCGAATTGCAATTAAAGATATCTGCAATTCAGTTGGAGATATCTGCAATCTATGTTGTGGATATCCAAAATAGAATTGCGGATGTCCAAAATTACATCACCCATTGGAATGAATGGCAAACGTGACGTCATTTGCCCTATCCAGAATTCATTACGGATATCCGAAATGACAGTTACGGATAGGAGGAATATCGTCGCGGATATCTGAAATGCTGATTTTGACTAGGCGAAACCGAGTTACAGATATCTGCAACACATATCCATTCTGGCCAATAAATGTTAAATCCGCTTGCCATAGGCTGTGGGCCTGTTTTCTAAAAGAAAGAAAACAGGCCCTGTTCAGATTGTCAGGTTATTGTCACAGGTAGCTTATGCAGTATGTCATCATGGCCAACACTGCTACATTGATCTGAACTATAATAATAATAATAATAATAATAATAGTAATAATGGTAATATATTATTAGTAATAATATAACTATAAAGGAATGGTTTTTTTACTCTAACAATATGAAAATCTAGAAACAACATGGCTAAGTGGTTATACCCAAGAATGAGCTAGCCTACATGCTTAAGTGTCTACTGAGATTAAAATCATTAGCCAATTATTATTAAAGTGACTGTGGTTTTTATCCACTTTTCGCCAATTGGCAGGTGTTTCAATGCCAGGACTGTGTACACTGTGTATGAAAACCCTAAAAAGATGTTGACATATACATATTCCAAGCAATCATAAATGATTGAAATAAAACTATTAGAGGTCACAAACACTCTGATTCATATTCTTTTAATACAAAGCTTCTTTATTTTTGGGGACTGTGTGTCATCGAACTGATGGCAACATTTAGAAAAGCAGGCATCATCTGTCAGTGGAGAGTAATCGTCACTGAAATATTACACCATCTTGGTCATGTCTAATGTACCTAGTCTGTATGTGTGTGTACAGTGGCTGTCCTAAAAATCCTGGGGCCTATGAAAGATTTCAAAATCAGCAAGGTAATACTAAAATACTATGTACTTTATTAATTGCCTTTAAGGACCCCCTGATCCCCAGTGCAGGGCCCTTAAAATTAAAGGTTCAGTCTCTCTCTCTCTCTCTCTCTCTCTCTCTCTCTCTCTCCCTCTCCCTCTCCCTCCTGTCTTATTCGTCTGTCAGCAGGATAACTCATAAAGTTATGAACAGATTTGGATGAAACTTTGTAGAGTTGTTAGAAATGACAAAAGGAACAAGTGATTGAATTTTGATGGTGATCCGGATCACAATCCTCCGAAACCAGGATTTTAAAAAAATGTCTAACTCCACAATGAGAGACAGAAAGACTTGAGCTCTATCAAACAGCTTCCTTGCACTCTCTGATTGCATTTCTAGTTTTTGTGTGAACTGGTGCTGCCTTTGACTGTTACAGTGCTAAATTTAAAAATAGAACAATGATGTAGTCCAGAGGCATTTAACAACCACACTGCAAAAAAATACAGCCCCCAGTCTTGTTTTGGAGTATGACAGCACCTGTGTAGCCATGACATCCCAGCAGCAGAGTGGCCTGTCACAGCTTGAGGAAGCCGGCCAGCGCGTCACTGGAATGCTGCTGGAACTTTCCACGCGGCCGTATAAAAGCAGCAGTGCTACTGGCTACTGGGACAGAAGCAAGCAAGAGACCAAACAGCCCAGCCGCCAAGTAAACAGCTGCCGCCTGCCCTGCGCCCTTTACTTCAACCGCATAGCACAGCCACAGCAGCAGCCACCCGCAGATCTGCAGCTCAACATGCTTTGCCCAAGCGCATTCCACCAGCCCGCCGCCCTCAGCCCATTCATGGACTTCCACTGGCCCGTGCGCAGCCTGTGGCCTGAGACGAGGCCGCTGTTCTTCCAGATGGAGCAGGAGATGATGAGGCACATGCAGGAGATGAGGAACAACATGGAGTTCATGGAGCGCCTCCACCAGAAGATCTTCAACGAGATCGACCAAGGCATGTCCCTCACCACCTTCAAGCCCATCACCTTCCAGGTGGGCAAGAGGGGCGAGCAGTTCGCCGTGACGCTGGAGACCAAGGACTACGCCCCCGGGGAGCTGGAGGTCAAGCAGGTGGGCAGGAAGCTGCGGGTCAGCGGCAAGACTGAGAAGAAGCAGGACGATGGCAAGGGCTCCTACTCCTACAAGAGCCAGGAGTTCAGGCAGGAGTTCGACCTGCCCGAGGGGGTGGATCCAGAGACTGTCACCTGCTCGCTCGCCGAGGGCAGACTGCAGATTTCGGCGCCCAATAAGGCCCTGCCTGAGGGGGGCAAGGAGCGGGTAGTGCCCATCGAGCTCGCCCCGGGCGTGAAGAGCAAAGACACTCAGGCTCTGACAGATGGGGAGGCAGCCACTTCTACTAAGGACTAATACTCTGGTGCCAGTCAAGTGGTCACACAAACAAATGGTCACACAAACAAATGGTCATGCTGGTATCATGCCGACAAAGGAAGTACTTAGGCTGCTTGATTTAATCGATTTTGACTGTTTTTCTCAGCACCTAACCAAAAGTTTTGCTAAAAGCAATTGTTTTGTTTTGTTTGTTTTTTATTTGTAAATGTCGTTTTACCTGGGGAAAAAAATGTTTAACTATCAGTTTCTTTCTGCACATGTCTTTAATAATTAAAAGAAAGAAATTATTTCAGTTTTGGACATTTGTTTGAGGCTTTCATTCCAAAACATGTTGCTGAACAGTAAAATGGAAACTGCGTCTGGGCACATTTAATCCCCCCTATCAGCTTTGGTAGCCTATAAATGGATATTCTGAGATTGTATTGTTTACATGTTTACATGTGTAACTATGGAGCTTGGTGCTCTGTAGTTCTTTTCCTTTTTTCCCAATTGTCTATTTTCAGACCATGACTGAAATTTAATATCCATGTCTATTCTTATGAATCGTGAGCTCACTCTTTTATGTCTCGTCTCTTTGCCCTGCTTGGTATTCTTTTAGATAAAATATTTCATTTTAATGCACATACTTTGTTGTTTTAATCACTTTATTTTCCACTCATATCTATTTTTTCTTGGTGAAATTATTAACATTATCAGTTATTTTCTTAGAGATTGATAATTCAATGTTCCCTTCTCCATTTCTCTGAATGACCTTAATTATAGACAGCTTACACATGTTGGTTGGAACTATTTGTAGTGGTCTGGACACCAATGTTTTACAATGATCCAACTGGCAAATCGAATGTATTGAATGTAGGCCTACACTATTCCTTTTGATTACATTTCTTCCATAAAAATAGTTTTAGAATAATTTCATATATTCATATATTAATATATTATAGGCACGGCATGTTCTGGAGATTACAATATATTCATTTACATTCTAGAATAAGAATTGACTACGTACATATTGCCACAGTTGACACCTTCTATATGTATTTAACTGCATCACCATGTCAGTTAAAAAATCCCATGACTGTCCCTGACCATCAAGCAGTTGTAGAATTTCCATGACCTCACATGAAAGGAAATGCCTAACAATGATCAGATTTTCAAGATAAGGGGCCCATTTGTGATGGCCAGTCTTCCTAGTTGCCATTTTCAGCCAACTCCCTCAAGGGTGCACTGTATAGGATGGTGGTCAAAGTCGGTATTTACCAAAGTACATTAAGTTTTGAAGCTAAAAATGTCTATTTCTGGAAATTCAAAATGGCAGACAATGGAGATCACCCTTTTCAGGTATGAAAAGTGCAATTTTCCCAGTCATAATGAACACTTTGAGTTTGATGGTGGTGGTAAGTTTTCATGAAACAACTAAAATTATTACACAGTGCATCTTTCACTATTTAGCATTCTAAAATTTAAGTAAACCAGCATACATTGTCAGTTGGGCTATTACACTATATAGGTGTACTTTTGATTTAAATTTGCTTTACTTTAAAGGGACACTGTGTGAGATCTTTAGTTGTTTATTTCCAGAATTCATGCTGCTCATTCACTAATGTTACATTTTTCATGAACACTTACCACCACCATCAAATTCTTAGTATTCATCATGACTGGAAAAATTGCACTTTTCATACATGAAAAGGGGGATCTTCTCCATGGGCCGCCATTTTGAATTTCCAAAAATAGCCATTTTTAGCTGCAAAAATGACTCTACTTGGACCATACTAGAAAATATTTATTACTTAGTAAACTTTCATGTAAAGATCAAATTTGGCAATAGGCAGCCCAGTTTCAATGAGTAGCATAGTTGCAGTACCTTTTTTGACCATTTCCTACACAGTGTACCTTTAAATTTCCATGATATTGCCACACTGTACAAGCAAAAAGCCAAATTCCATTACTTTCCATGACTGAAAAAAAATTCTATTGACTTTCCATGATATTCCAGGATTTTCATGACCAGTGGTACCCTGTATGGAAATACATTTTGATTTGACACCATTTAAATAATTGTACTTCTAGAGCAGGGGTGGGGAACCTTTTTCATTCGAAGGGCCATAAAAGTCCTCAGAGGGCCGTGCTATGAACACAAATCAGGATTTCCCCATGCAATTAGGCCTATATTGAAGGTAGACACATTTAAAACAGACCCTACCTTTTCTAGGTCCCATAAATATAACTTAAATGTATTGGAAATGTAATTTCTAAGATCCAACATGTGAAGCTGCAGTGCATAACATTAAAATTATATCAGGGGCTGGATGAAACGGCCACATACGGCCCTCGAGACATAGGTTCCCCGCCCATGTTCTAGAGTAAATCCTATACAATTCTTTGGTACTGATTGCAGAATATCTATCCCATTACGGACTCCATGATATCAGGTCGGTCCTGCTGCTTAAATTAATTTTACGTTTTGAAAAATTAGCTCATTTTAAATGTATCATTATAACAAAAGAATGGTCATTAAACATCCCAAAAATGCACAGTAAACTGTATTGGGGACAGAATTTAATGTATTTTTCATACTTGGTAATTGTAGCAAAAAAGTAAAAACATTTACAGGACAGACAGGACAATAAAAGGGTGTTGCAGTCCAAATGAAAATGTTTGCTCTTTCCCCTGGAAATGTTGTCAAATGGGGAAGAAAGGGAAGTGCAAATCCAGTGCATTACTCCAGATGTTTGATGTCACAGATGTTGGGGTCTTTCATGAACTGAGGATCTTTCAATGTCACAGACATGAAACCTATGCAAACAGAGAGTGTCACTCTACAGCAGCCATGTTAAGTTCTAAGAAAAAAGCACTTCGTGAAAATACACATCATTGTAATTTGCAATGTGTAGTGTGTGTGTGTGTGTTTAATTGACCTCACCCATTGCATGTGCTTTCTTTATTGCTTTCGATATCTCTCTCTGCCTTCGCCCACACAGTCCTGAAATTGAAATCATAATGACTTGACAGCAAAGCCCTCGTGCCCTGTGTGTGTGTATTAATCTCAGCATGCCTTTGAAATAAATACATATTCAAATATAATAGGTTCCCTCGAGACCCTCCTCCTTCAACCTACCAACAGGCACCTCTCAATTTCATAATATAAGGCAATATACATATATCTTCATATAAATCATATGAAAATAAGGCAATGCCATTTGAATATAATAATAACGCTGGTGCTGTGCCTATTTCAACTTATTTAACCATATAACCATCAGGCATCAGGCGATAATATGTTTATTGACAAAGTTAGTCCTGCACTGTATGCCCCACGAAGTCTCATGACTCTTCAATACATATTATTACTTCTGATATCTGAGGGTTCCTCAAGGAGATTTTCTGCACACAGTGGAATTTTCGTTAATTACAGAAATAGATGATTTTGTAATTCCTGTTTAAAGGGTGCACAGTGTAATATTTTACCAGTTTCCATCTTTCCAGAATCCATGCTGCCCATTCACAAATGTTACCCTTTTCATGAATACTTATTCTGAACCCTCAATGATTACTGATAGGGAGTTAGACAATTTAGTGGCATGTGGTACATGCCATTCCAAGTGCACTTTGGGGAACTGTGCCTGTACCAAAACTCATTCCTAAACCTATTACCTGTCAGTGAACAATGTGTGTCCACCAACATAATACACAGCCTTCCCTTTTCATGCCACTTCTTGGTTGCCACATGCCACTAAATCATCTAACCCCTACAGGATTCACTTCAGTGCCAGGGACAGAACATTTGAATGAAAAATATTTTCTTGACTATATAATGTCCCTGTGTGACGGAGGTGTTCCTGCACAGTTCGTCACCCTCGGGGCTGCGAACCTGCCACCTTGTCAACGCACCAGGTTCGGTAATGGGAGGCACAGTACAAGACCACTGCGCTAAAAGGGCCGGTCCAATAGCCCAACGCTACCGCACTGTATTGAGGCTTCGGGAGGGAGGTTAACAACGTGCCACGCCACACTCTGCTATTTGGCTTCCGTTACACTGGGCACTGGAGTAAATCATACCCAAATTGGTTGCAATCAGGACAGGTTCAGAACAAAACTTGCAATGCTATTTTTCTTTGAGAAGTTGCCATCCTTTTCCACGTTTGTAAATGGTTTGGTATGAATGGGCACGATTGTGATGAAGCAGTGCTGCTTTTGCCAGGCAGCACGCAGCAGACTTTGCCAGTTTGATGCATTCTGGTTAGAATTTTCTGGCAAAGTGTGCATGCGCGCTGCCTAGCAAAAGCAGCACTGCTTCATCACGATCGTGCCCATTGTCTTACGAAACAATCACGAATCCTTCATATTAAAGGGGTATGCCACTATTTTGGGGCTTAATACAGTTAAAATGGTTGGCTGGGGTTTATAAGGGTGGTAAAGTGTCTTGTTTTTCATGTTAAGTGTTGTCTTGCTTTAAGACAAGTTAAAAGAGGGAGTATGTCGCTAAGCTAGTGAAAGTCAATGGATCCGTGTAGCATTGACTTTCACTAGCTTAGTGACATGCTCCCTCTTTTAACCGGTCTTAAAACAAGACAATGGCTTACATGAAAAATAAGACACTTTACCACCCATATAAACCCTGGCCAAGGATTTTAACTGTATTAAGCCCCAAAATAGTGTCATACCCCTTTAAGTAGATAACAGCTGCTTAGAATGTGTTATGCAGCAACACGTCAGGTAAAGTGTAACCGTACATTTGGCAATAGGCAGCACAGTTTCGAGGAACAGGATAGTTGCAATACCCACTCTGGCCAGTGACCACCATCCTACACAGTGCACCTTTAAAGCATTGGAACATGTATGCACAGATGTTAATGAGATGTTCATGCAAACACAAATCTATTCACTTTTTCGCCACCCATTATGGATTAACTAATAAAGGATTTTGCATGCTTCCATGGAACATACCAGTTATGTGTCGGCCATAGATTCTTCCCGTATGCGGCGATATAAACTGGGAGAGCAACTATAGAGGGAATATTAAGACAAAGATCAGTCATCAAGTATGAGCAAGTACGTGTAAAATGGTAAAACCAGGTTTTGAAAATGTACCAACTTGAATGTTTTTGTAATCCACATGTATGTTGTTGCTGCACAAGAGGCATCCTTTCTCAGGCTGCTTGTATGGGTTCTCCATTTTAATAGGCTGATGAGGGGAAAAAATATGAAATCCATTAATTATCTGCCATTCCATGATATTTAGATAGCTTGCTTTCAAGGACAAAAATTGGGATAAGTGAAACTGCATTGACTGCACAGTGCACACGTTAGGTTACCATATCTTTGGGGGCTTCATCTGGGACAGCTGATAAACTCCTGGTGGCTTGTTCTGTAAAGAAGCAAATTGATGACCTGGTGAGAAACTACCACAATACCAGAGATGGGACATTATATTCAGTAGGCCTACTCCTCCTGTGTTCTCTCTGGTCATGAAAATATGCACACTACTGCTGTAACACAACATTCATTTAAAAATTAAAAATGTAAGACCAGCTATATAGACACATGTATATATCTTTCCCATGTAATTGCTTGCAATGGTGTATAACAATGGCAAGTATCTATAGTACACGATAAAAACACGTTTGAGCTAATCGTCCTTTCATTTGACATTCATTCGCACACAGCATTTCGATGGCTGTCAAACCATCCACACACCCAAATATACAATTAAAAAACAGACAGCATGAAAGGCTTCGTCCTCACGAATTACCTGTGACCTGACGTTTAATTCCTTGAGAAAGATTTTGAAGAACTGCTCGACAACTCCGAAAAGCAAACATTTTATAACTCCTACGCGTGCAACAGAACAACACTACGCTGCCTCTGACACAACGTGAAAACACGGGGGTGGAAGCACTTCCAGGTCAATATCACGAGAAATAAATAATGAGAATCTCCCCGAGTAATGTGCATGGAAATTTATATTTTTTTAATACGTAAACTTGAAATATCTCCAAGTTTTTACAACAGACTGAGAATAAGCTGTCAAGAATATAAGCGATCCAAACACACGATTTTACCAACCGGAAACTGCGGTAGAATAACTTGAGAACCTCTCAGCGAAATAAAAGCCTGTGTTTTTTTTTTCTTTTTATGTACATTCACAACATATCCTAAAATAAAGTAAATTAAAAATATATATATTGCAGTGGAAGGCGAACAATGATGAGATACTTACATGCATTGATTCCACACCATGTCCTTTTTAATTTTTTATTTTGCATTGTGTCACAATTTACACAGTTCCTCTTGAAGATAGTTTCTTACGGGCATTAATAAGAGATGGACACAAAATCGCGTACCTGATTGGCCAGTGTTTTGTTTTCGAATTTGCCAGCTGTGAACTTTGGCTGTGATTATTATTTCTCTGTAAGCAACATGTGTGTTTAGTGTTCAGGTTTAGGGATGATTGTTTTTTTCTTCTTCACGTATTCACTAACTGTTCATTCTTGTTGTGAGTGAAGTAGAAGTCATGATGGCCCATGTTGGGTAACTGTTGGGTAACTGACAACAGTGTGGATAGCCTACCTTCTGTCGATAGCTAGATACGCTGTGCTTGCTTGCTTCCATCATTATAACGCCACATTGCGAGAAAAGTTTTCGTTATGCTTAATGATACCGATATAGTGGTCAAGCGATCGTCAAGAAAGAGGTCGAGGGATGGTTTCAGGAGTAACTTAACACCATCGAGGAAAAAAGCAAGTTCCACTGGTGGACAGTGCCAGCTCATAGCTGCTAAGATAAACGAGTACATTGAAATAACACCTGAAGGCAAGGCACCGGAGGTAAGAGTCTTGACTGAGTTTTTACTTACTTAAGGGAGACCGGAGATCCCATTGTGTTTTTACTTTTCTGTTCTATGTTTGGGAAATAAATGGAATCTTCAGTGGATCATATTATTCAGTTTTGTGTGACTCAGGTTGGCAGGGCCACGAAAGTAGTTGAAATATGCTTTTATTATTGCTGTGTACTACTGTATTTAGAAGTTGCAGTATGTATACTAATAAGCTTGTATTGATTTGTATTATCCTGCTATATTGTTTTGTATATAGTCTTATGACTGAGACACTAGAGATTGCCACAACCAGTGGCCATGATGTACTTTTGTGCTTTCATGTTATGTTTTCTGCATTGGATGCTAAATGCAAACCTTTTTTTCAGTATTGTAGTGACAATGAGGATTTGTTCGGCGGCTACGACAGCATCCTTGGAGACTCCTCCTTCTTGGCCAAGCTCGACGATGCAGAAAAGCACATGGGACAACTCAACGACAACTGTAAAAGGCAAAGCCTTGGCCAAGATCATATGCCAAAACCTGCACCTTCAAAAACAGGCCCACACGGCAATGTGGTGGAAGGCCTCACAGACTCAATCCTAGTTGGCTGCTTGGAAGATGACTCATTTCAAGATCTTCCCAGTTCACAAATAGAATTCCAGCAACAAGTGTGTGGTGTGAACGAGGTTGATCAGTGCCAGTCTGTGGACGGCAGACACACATCCACACCTCTCGTGCAAATGACAAGGGAGGCGGGCACTACAGATGGCATCAACAGTGAAGAGGCGGCGAAGCGCGCACCCAAAGCCAGGAGGAGTATGGCGAATGCCATCAAGATGGCTATGCTTGGGAACGCAGCCACGTCATCCTCCTGTGCAGCAAAAATGGCTCAACAGCAGAAGGACATGGTGGTGACTGAGGAGATAAGCATCGCCGTGCAAACCATTCAGGCGGTTGCCACGGAAACTGACTTGGGACCTTTCTTTGGCCTACCCTCAAAAGTCAAAGACCTCATTGGAAGGCTGAGGGGAATTGATGATTTGTATGGTAAAGAAAAAAAGTTTTAACACAATTGCAATCTTCATTTTTTGTTGTTGTTGTGGGCGTGTTCTGTTGAACAAGGGCCACACAATATATCGGATGAAGATTGCAAAATATGCAATAAATGGTAGTACTAAACTGTATGCAGCACTCTCATTCTTGGCATGCTGGCCAAGCAGATTTGCTCCATTGTCCCTAATCTGCAGTAGGGTGAATGGTGCTTTAGTAGTAGTAGGTGGTGCACCCACAGCTATTGCCACTATTTTATGGATTAAATGATTTTTGTTTTGTTTTCAGTGGATTATCTAGAAGCATATCCATGGCAGTCATTACCAATTACTAATTAATTTAAGGGAATTAGCTGTGGTTGTACCACCTGATGTCAGCCCAAGAAACTAATTGACCCATTAGCAGGAGGACAAATGCCAAAACACAAAGCTGAGAGTCATTATAATAATGCATATTTCAGTAGTTCTACTAATGTATTTCTTGCCATCACCATTTTCACTATGTGATTCCATGTTGCACATCTCCCTTATGTTGTGCTACCCTGATTTTGCGCTTTTCTGTTTTTGCCAGTGTTGAAGTGATTTCATTAAGTTGCATCTCAGACAGTAGACACTTTTGTTTTTGTCTTTCCAGAGTGGCAAAAGACGTGCTTGACTCTGGAGAGTGTGGAGCAGAGGAGGAATCTGATTTACTCCCTGCCTACCAGCGGTGGCAAAACACTTGTGGCAGAGATTCTCATTTTCAAGGAGATCATGTGCAGAAAAAAGGATGCTGTTTTCATCTTGCCATACGTGTCACTAGTGCAGGAAAAGGTGAGTCAAATGAAAAGACATAATTTAAAGCTAAGGCATATGACATGATTATGCAAAATGCCATTTTAAAGACAAATTTATGTTTGTATTATGATGGTTATTATCATCACAAATTGAGCTGGTAAAGCCTTGCATACTCTGTGTTCCTCCATACATTTGTCTTTGTTTATGGGCACTTTCGTTAATTGTTCACACTTGTGTCTTCTCAATGTAATATAATTGTCATTGTTGTTGCTTTTTTGTTATTAACCTGCATATGATAACCTGCTGCATTTTTGGAATTTGCTCTCCATCTCAACTCTCTCTTTAAAGGTGCGAGGCTTGGCTAGTTTTGGTCTTGAGCTGGACTTTCTGGTAGAGGAATATGCCGGCAGCAAAGGCAAGTTTCCTCCCATCAAAAGAAGACACAAAAACTCTTTGTACATCACAACCATTGAGAAAGGCCACAGCTTGGTTAACTCCTTGATCGAGACGTCTCGGCTAGACGGTGTCGGTCTGGTGGTGGTGGACGAGGTAAAATCAAAGGCAGTTGGTTTGTTGTTTTAATTTAAAATTGAACTTTAATTAAGAAGTTCATCTCTTTTGTGGTTTGATTGCTTGATGTGTAATTTACTTTTCTTGACCTCGTTTAACATTCAAAGTTCCGAGTTCTTACTGCTGTGTAAATAATTGATAAAGAATGAGCGGTCACGCTAAATCAACATTTTAATTATTGAGATGCTTATTATTGTAATGTTGTTTTATTCCTTTTAAGCTTCACATGCTTGGAGATGGAAGCAGGGGAGCGGTTCTTGAGATGACTTTGGCTAAAGTTTTGCACGTCAGCCGTAAGTAAATATCACAGAAAATGCACTGTGGCGTTTTGATGTTTAAAGCTAATAAAATAAGATTCCTTACCTTTTGCATTTTAATTGGATTCAGTGGTGTCATCATTACCCACTACAAGTGTATTATTTTCAATTTATTTGTGGCACAGCATCAACTCAAATCATTGGAATGAGTGCGACACTCGGGAACGTTGGCGATCTGCAGGGGTTCCTGAAGGCTGAGAATTATACCAATGACTTCAGGCCTGTAAGTGTTTCAGAGTGGTGTGTTACTGTCTCAGTTTTCATTCATTACATTTTCTTTTTTTCTCTCTTCACTAGTTATTCATCCCCCTTTATTATGTGATGTGTTGTTAGGTCCAGTTAATTGAATATGTGAAGTTGAAAGACTCTATATACGAAGTCGATTCAAGAGAAGAACACTGTCTGAGATTCTCCCGTCTTCTGAACTACAAGGTATGTTTTAGTATTTGCCAAGCTTGTTGAATATCATGACATGCCCAGTTCATAATTCTCCTCGATATATCGGCACAACGTATTATGTGTAGCTTTAGCTGTTCTTATACAGATACTTTGGTTTGACAGTATTCCAACAGCTTGAAGAAAATGGACCCAGACCACATTGTTGCCTTGGTAACTGAAGTGATTCCATCACAGTCCTGTTTGGTCTTCTGCCCTACCAAGAAGAACTGTGAGAACTTGGCTGGGATGATATGCAAATACTTGGCAAGGTGTGTTGACTTGACAGAGGATGTCAAGCAAAAAAAAACGGAATACAGGACAAGATAGAAAAACTTCGATAAATATTGCTTTTTGAATAGTTCAATGAAAACAAAGCATTCAGATTGGGGGGAAGTCAGGCCGTGCAGACATGATCCATTCATGTTCAGTCACTATCGGGTTGATCTGCCATACATTTCCTGCACATATTATATTTTGGGGATTTGTTGCATTACTGCACAGAACAATTGCATAATAAACCACTGCAATGCAAGTCACATAACCTACAACAATCAAACACACATGCTTACACCTGACCTTGCCAAACCCACACAAAAAAAATGTTCAGTTTTAAAATCACTTTCTTTTACTTTGACTTTGATGGACAAGCAAATGTTAAAAGTAGTAAAGATCCCACATCTGATTGGGTCAAAAGTGGAAGTAGGTTAAATTTGGTAATGAATTTGCAGCAATTATGATTTTATGCGTTTGTGCACTATCCCTGTTGAAATTAACTTTTAAAAAAACTAAAAACTAGGGGCAAAGTGGCTCAGTTGGCACCATGCCATAAATTTGGAAACCCGGGTTTGAATCTGACCTGAGGCTATTTCCCAGTCCTTCCCCATTTCTCTCCCCCCCAACTTTCCTGTCACTCTCCCTCTCTATCCTATTCAATAAAGACATACAAATTGACAAAATACATAAATAAATAACAATAGATCAAATGGACAAGGCTCTGTACTGCTATGCTGGGGAACCGGTTTCAATTCCGGGCCGAGGTCATTTCCCAACCCTACCCCACCTCTCCCAACTATTCTGTGTCCACCCCTTCAGCTATCCTGTCATAATAAAGGAAAAAAAGGCCCAAAATGAATAACTCTTGTGTTTCCCCCCCTCTCTAGAGCCTTCCTGCAGCATAAAGAGGCGGAGAAGGCCACTCTGCTGAAGGAGCTGCGGGACTGCGGTAACGGGGCCATCTGTCCCGTCCTGAAGCACACGGTGCCCTACGGCCTGGCCTACCACCACAGCGGCCTGACCAGCGACGAGCGCAGGCTGGTGGAGGAGGCCTACTCAGCCGGGGTGCTCTGCCTGCTCACCTGCACCTCCACGCTGGCCGCCGGCATCAACCTACCTGCGCGCAGGTGAGGCCTGTGTTCTTTTCATAAAAAAAATAAATTGGGCTTTTTTTGCCTTTATTTTTGACAAGATAGTAGAGGAGAGACAGGAAATCCGTGGGGAGAGAGAGACCGGGCAGGACTGGCACTGTTGGTAACAAACATCGTGAGAGCCAGGTTAGACTGGCACATGATCCGGGCTGGACTTGAACCGGCGTCACCGGCGTAGTAACCCTACTGTGAGGGCCGTGAGGCCAGTGTTCTGATGAGGCATCCCACATCTGCAAAGTATACTCCGTATCCTAAGTATAAAGGCAGTTAACATAGCCTTGATCCTAACCTAACCCCCTTGGGGCTCAGCTGTTGCATGTTGTAGTGGGCTGGCTGCGCAGGACAGTTTTTATTATAGGACAAAAGTGCTAGACACCAGCCGCTGTGGTCGGACACTTTTGTCTTCCGTCAAACTGCACGGATGGAGGACTTTCAGTGTTTCCTGCAGAATTTGTAGTTAGTTGAGGTGGTAGGGGGACTAGCAGGCTAATGATTGTGTTGTGGTGTGAAGGCATATTTTGTCCGTGTGTTCTTGCTGTGTATGAAAAGTGACATGTCTCATCACTCTGCATTAGGGTGGTTCTGCGCTCGCCGTACATAGCTGCTGACTTCCTGAAGAGGAGCCAGTACAAGCAGATGGTGGGCCGAGCGGGCCGAGCCGGCATCGACTCCATGGGGGAGAGCATCTTGGTCCTGCAGGACAAGGACAGGCCCATGGTAAGTAAAGAGCCAATCAAGCCAAAGTGAGGAGCCAAAGTGAGGAGCCAAAGCCCATTGTCAACTCCCATTGTCATTATGACACAGCATGGAGCACTCACTGCACACAATAAAAATTGCAATTATGCCTCACCCGTGCAAGGGGGCAAACCCAAACGGCGGCCCAAGGGCTCATACATTGTATGTTCTGGATGGGGCGGCCTTCTTAAATGATTTTCTCTTGGGCCTGGCAAAAGGTGTCAGCAGCCCTGTGTGATGTGCTGCTCAAAATTAGACCTCAACAGAACTTTTCCTGTCAAGTGTGTGAAGGTGCGTAAACTTGGTGAATGTCAGCTAGGCCGCCTACTGTTCTCCTCTGCTGCTAAGCTGAGTGTTCATTTGCTGTTCTCCTGCTGTTCTCCTCTGCTGCTAGGCTGAGAAGCTGCTGTCTGCTCCGATGGAGAAGTGCTACAGCAATCTACTCCACGACGGCGGCAAAGGGCTCCTTAGTCTCATACTGTCTCTCATTGGCCTGAATGTAAGTGTACGCACACACACACACACACACACACACACACACACACACACACACACACACACACACACACACACACACACACACACACACACACACACACACACACACACACACACACACAGAGAGAGAGAGAGTTAAGCCTACAGGGTGTGCAAGTTTTTTTGACAATATTTATGCATATTTTCCCACACCAACCTGTATGAGCATGAAAACCTGTTTGATGTCTGCGTTCCAGGTCATGCTTATTTGCATAATAATAGAGGGTGATGGAAGGAGTCCAACACCCTAAATCAGATGTGCATAATTATTATTAGGCAACTACAGTATGTTCCCTGTGGGGAATAGATCTTACAAACTCTGATGGTGTGTTGGGCTCCTTAGATCACACCCTCTCTATTTCTACAAATATGCATGACCTGGAATGCTGAAATCCAATGGACTTTGATGTTCATAAAGGTTGGTGCTGGAAAATATGCATAAAATGGACGATATGGTCAAAAAAACTTGTTTGGCCTAATAATTCTGCCCACAGTGTGTAGAGTATAAACTAACATGGCTGTGACTGCCAGGCTCTGCACATGCAGTGAGCTACGTAGAACTGAAACACATTTTTATTTGCAAACTTTCAGAGAAGGTTCAACATTGTATAACTGTATGGTGTAAGCGCATGAAATGTGGTTGTCCGTATCCGGATTGCATACATGGCTCTACTGATTGTAGTGCCCATGTCGATTCCGTTCTGAGCTAGTTCCCCGATCCTCCCCTGTCTCTCTCTCTCCCATTACTTTCCTGTCTCCTCCCTCAAACTTTTCTGTCCAATAAAGGCAAGAAAAAAAAATCAATTTGAATCCGTTCTGCCCTCCCGCAGAAGTCCATCTCAGATTACAGCAAGTTTTAATCTCCCCTTCATGTCTTGATAACATGAAAAAGAGGAAGTGAGAGACTAATCTCTCACCAAAAGCACATTTGACGTGTAGCTATTTTGGATAGTTTAACTTGGCGTTTAATGGAAATTGCTGTCCAGTGGGGCATGTGTCTAGTGTCACCTAGTGCAGCTGTATGGTGTAAGCACATGAAATGGGGTTGTCTGTATTAGAATTGCATGTACAGTATGACTCTACTGCTTGTGGATATAGTGAAGTATACACATTTGCCAGAGACAAGACAGTTTCTCCATATTTGCCAGTGTTTTTTTTAACAAGCTTGAATATCAAATAATAAAAGTGTGTGTGTGTGTGTGTGTGTGTGTGTGTGTGTGTGTGTGTGTGTGTGTGTGTGTGTGCGCGTGCGCGTGCGCGTACGCGTGCGCGTGCTGCGCCTGTGTCTCTGTGTGCTATAATTGCCTGTGTCAGGTAGCACAGACTCTGGATCAGTTGAGGGTGTTCCTGTCAGCCACTCTGCTGGGTGTGCAGCAGGCCCACGTCTGTCCTGAGCGCAGCTTAGCGGACATGGCAGCCTGCTCGGTGGAGACGCTCCGGGAGAAAGGCCTCATCACCTTCTCAGCTGAGGACGCTGACAGCTCGCTTCTTCTCATTACCAAGCTGGGACGTGCCAGCTACAAAGGTCAGTTTTTTGCCTCGTCTCAGTTTGTGACATGACAGCATAAAAAGGTATTGCAGTATAGCAAAGGAAATACAACATATTCCACGCTTCGAAAGTAACAATTCAGTGCAACCAGTGCAGGATTAAATCAAAAATAAATTACAAAAGGAAGAAAAATCTGGTGGCACATAATGACTATTTTCTTCAGATTTTTCTTTCTTTTTAGGTGTTGCAGTATTATATCTGGTTAGCCGTATTCCAGCAGCTGGTGGTTTTGTCCGTAGAGTAAATACATTATTCATACATAATGTTGCATGTGAAATGGGGAAAGCCTTTAACAACTTTTTTTTGCTGTTTATCCTGCTTCTGTTTTCATGATGCTGTATACATGACCTAATGAACTGAGTGTCCTAATGCAACCTTGTGAATTCCTTATTGACCTCTGTTGCTAAGTAACATTGTCATAAAGATATTTCACCAAAAAAGAATTGAAATCTTTTAAAGTAAGAACTTGCATATCAATAGTGTTGTTTGCTAACTTTTTAACTTTTCCCCCTCACCAGCCAAAATGTCAAGTAGATGTTAATCTTACTAGCAAAACAAACACTCTCTTATGGGTCAAAGTAGCTAGTAAGTTGGTCTTTTCTACCAGCCAAACTGAATTAAGACCAGCCAATCGGCCAAATGCTGGTGAAATTTTAGAGCCCTGCCGGCAGGGTTTAAGAGGAGATTGAGTTCTTCCTCTCACCTTCAAGCAGTGTTAATTTTGTCATCCATTTTTCAGTTTAGTCTTAGTCTTAGTCTTGTGTCGAAGTCCATTCTTAGTCGCTTTTAGTCTTTCACAAATATTTTTTGTTTTGTCATTATTTAGTCGACTAAAAGTCCTCAACATTTTTGACTAGTTTTAGTCTAAACATTTTAGTCTTTAGTTTAAGTCACAATGCAATAAAACACAGGGCCTTTAGTAATGCACTACGACTTGGTTATTGTCATTCTGGTAATAGCAAATGTATAACACTGTGTCTTAAAAGGACACTATGTAGACTTATGTGCCAATGTCAGGCCTGTCTCTAAATCTAACCTAGCTAAGCTTTTGGTGAGAATGTTTTTAATCCCACTGTGCCAGCAGTCAATAGTGCATACAAATGTGAATATGTCGCTGGTGCTACATATTCGTAAAGGGATTTTTGTTTTGTTTGAGAAGTTTCTCCCCCAATATTCGTTAGGGTCAGTCTGCTAAAAGTCACATTCAGGATTTTCTGACAGTGGGGTGCGAAAGTGGTCCAGAGCATTAATTTACTAATGACTCAAATAAGTATCAGTGGATGGATTCAGCTGTAATTAATCATTTTTTTAATCCCATAGTGTCCCTTTAAATGGTTGATTTCCAATTAACAATTAATGTATGGGTTTTAGTTGTGGTTTTACTAACTTATGTCTGAGCCTCCAAAAAAGTCCACGTATTAGTCACTTTTAGTCTTTCACAAATCATTTTTGTTAGTCAGAATTTAGTCGACTAAAAGTTAGTTCTTAGTCGCTTTTAGTCTTTCACAAATCATTTTTGTTTAGTCATTATTTAGTCGACTAAAAGTCTTCAACATTTTAGTCTCGTTTTAGTCTTTCACAGATCATTTTTGTTAGTCAGAATTTAGTCGATTCAAAAGGTTAGTCGACTAATGTATTTAGTCTTAGTCTAGTCGACAAAATTAACACTGCCTTCAAGCATACATGGGCTGAATGTTCAGCTTCATATTCTGGCTTTTCAAATGCGTTTCAGGCTTGTCACCACATGGGGGCAGTGTGTACCTTTTGTTGCTGCTGCTGCTCCTACAATCCCTGCACACTCCACGTGTTCAGCTGTGTCTTGTTTTTTTTTCCGCCTGCAGGCTCAGTGGATCTGACCTACAGCAGTGTGTTGTACCGAGACCTGTCAAAGGGCCTGGAGGGACTGTTGCTGAACAGCTTCCTGCACTTGGTCTATCTGGTGACCCCCTACGATATGGTCAGCCAATGCAAGCCTGACTGGATGATCTATTTTCGGCAGGTGAGGATTGTAGTGTTCTTGTTAGTCATGTTGGTGGGGGCTGATTGCCAGAATTAGAACACGTGATTATTATCAATGAAGAGACTATACTCTGTGTTTCATGTGCAATATGACATGATAAAAAACCCAAAAAATATGAAGCAACTTGACACTTGACAGCAATTTACACTCGAAACAGTATTATTTTTCTTTCAGGGGACCTTGTGAAGGTTAGTCAAGGATAGAAGGATGCAAGGCGTTCTATTTATCACATGCATAGAATTTCAGAATAAAGCAAAATTAGACTTGTCAGCCTGTGCTGTGCATAAGTGTGTGTGGGGATGGAGGAATGACCCTGGGAGTAGAGTGTTGTGTGTGTGTGTGTGTGTGTGTGTGTGTGTGTGTGTGTGTGTGTGTGTGTGTGTGTGTGTGTGTGTGTGTGTGTGTGTGTGTGTGTGTGTGTGTGTGTGTGTGTGTGTGTGTGCTCATATCAGCCTTATTATCATGTTGTGTCCTGAGATGACTGCATATGCAGTGTACGTACAGTGTATGCAGACAGTTTCTGCAACACTTGACTTTGACCTGACGCTTGACTGACTGACCCTGTGTATTTACATTCACTGTCACACACATACACAATGCACCCCGTTTACTTTACCATTCCATCACCACGTTTGTATGTCTGACCCTGACGGCGTTGTGCAAATTGCTCTGTTGTTGTCCTGAACTCAGTTCACAATGTTGACCGTGTCGGAGCAGAGGATCTGTGCAGTGATTGGCGTGCCCGAGAGCTTCGTGGCGAGGAAGGCTGCCGGACAGACTGTAAAGAAGGTAGGAGGCAGAGATTCTTTAAGTATAGAGAGATATGCCAACATAATAGGTTTCTATGGGCACCTAACATGACCAGGTTCCGGTCTGCCTAACGGTGCGTGTCATAATGCTCCTAGCATTGAATAGAACAGTCCTCAGGTCTGCCTAGGTCTGCCTAAAGGGGGATTTCCCCCCCAATAATAGAACCAGGAAACAATGGGCCAATGGGACCTCTCTCTCTCTCTACTCTCTCTGGTAGGAGGGCTGGGCTTTTTTCTGTTTCCTTGCTGCTTGACGCGATCAAGTTATCGATTCTGGCCCGAGGTCATTTCCCACCCCTTCTCCTCCATCTCGCTTTCCAGCCATTTCCTGTCCAGCTCTTCAGCTGTCATGTCATGACGCCGTAAAAGCAAAAATGCCCCAACTTACTGTAGAGATTTTTTTCTGCTTTCTCGTCACTCGAAGCTAGTTCTCTTTGGACTGCCTCATCTGAATTGGGTTTAGAGGGGAATGGATGGAGGTTTCTCTCTCTCTGTTAATGTCATTAGAATCCATTTTCCCAGGCCCAGGCGGGGCTCAAACGGCTAGGGCACTGACTGTCAGGATTGTACAGGTAGCTGTTAATACCTGCAGGACATTGCTGCCTGTTGCACCTCCTCAGGTGCCCATGGGTCAGCAAGAGAAATAAGACTTGTGACACAAACATTCAACTTTATTGTATCAATAACAGGCAAACATAGGAAATACACATTCATAAACTACTTGATGAATACACACGAGGTGCCTTCCTCAACTACCTGAGCAGGTAGCTGTAGCCTTACGCCAGGAGCAGATGTCATCAGGTGGTGTCCAACCTTCTCTGGGTGTTTCAGCCCTGAACCACAACACCCTCCAGTTGGTGGGCCCGCAGTGAGTGGCCAGCTCACTGCCCATCTGCTCCTGGCTTCCAGCTTTCCTCCTCTCTCTTACACCAACAATTAAGCCGTAGACCCGGGCTCAATGCCAGCCTGAGCTTGTTTCTCGATCCTCCCCTGTCTCTCTCTCTCTCTCTCCCATTACTTTCCTGTCTCCTCTCTCAAACTTTTCTGTCCAATAAAGGCAAGGGGGAAAAAAACGAAATTCAATTTGAATCCATGCTGCCCTCTCACGGAAGTCCATTACACTCAGGCAGATTACAGCGAGTTTTAATCTCCCCTTCATGTCTTGCAAACATGAAAAAGAGGAAGTGAGAGACTAATCTCTCACCAAAAGCACGTTTGACGTGTAGCTATTTTGGATAGTTTAGCTTGTGGTTTAATGGAAATTGCTGTCCGCTGGAGCATGTGTATGTCACCTTGTTGGTACAAGAAAATTACAGTAATTTCCACACCTCTGGGCAGCAAGATGTTTTTTTCCTCTTTCTTTCTTTCTTTCTTTCTTTCTTTCTTTCTTTCTTTCTTTCTTTCTTTCTTTCTTTCACATGATTACACATAAAAACAAAAAAACACCCCCTCCTCTTCAGGATGTGATGGAGAGGATTCATCACCTCTCATATGGACTTGCCTGTATGGCAGATGGTGACAATGACATACAATACATGAGTGTTAAAATGCAATCAGTTCTCTCTCTCTCTCTCTCTCTCTCTCTCTCTCTCTCTCTCTCTCTCTCTCTCTCTCTCTCTCTCTCTCTCTCTCTGTCTCTCTCTCTCTTTCCCTGATAACAGAATTCCTATTGTCCTGGCAATTATTAATCCTTTATTAATCTGATGTGTTTTAATGAGATTAATCGGATGTATTGTCTGATATTTTACCCATCTCCTCTCCTCCTTGGTCAGTCTCAGGCGGTGGACCCGGAGGTGGCGTCCCGGTTGTACCTGGCGCTGGTGCTGCATGCTCTGCTGCGGGAGACGGACCTGTGGGCCGTGGCCGAGCGCTTCCAGCTGACCCGCGGCTTCCTCCAGACCCTGCTCAACTCCTCCTCCGCGTTCTGCTCCTGCGTGCTGCACTTCTCCGAGGTCCAATATTCTCTCCCTCTCTCACACACACACACTCACACACATACACTCGCCGGCCACGTTATTAGATACACCTTTCCAACTGTTCATTGACGCAAATTTCTGATCAGCCAATGGATTTAGGCATGTAGACATGGTCGAGATGATCTGATGCAGTTCAAACCGAGCATTAGAATGGGAAAGAAAGGTTAAATGATTTTGAACATGGGACTGCTGTTGGTTCCAAAAATATACAGTGAGCAGAAGCTCTGTAGGCAAAAATGCCTTGTTGATGCCAGAAGTCATAGGAGAATGGCCAGACTGGTTCCAACTTTCCTGCCATTCCTGTCAGCTGAGAACAGGAAAATGAAGCAACAATTTGCACAGGCTCACCTTAATTGGACACTAGTTTTTAAGTTTTAAAAAAATAGCCACATATTATGTGTAATCAAAGCCTCATTTTCATATACATTCTGAAGATACTATTCACATCTCTGTTTGGTTGGGGGTAAAGACAAGACGAGTGCCAAGATGGAAGAGGTGATGCATACAATGTAGTCATGCCCTTTCCTCTTCTCTTCTCTTCTCTTCTCTTCTCTTCTCTTCTCTTCTCTTCTCTTCTCTTCTCTTCTCTTCTCTTCTCTTCTCTTCTCTTCTCTTCTCTGACTAGCATTTCTGAGCAGATGATGGAAAGGATGGGTATTTACGTTAAGAAGGCACATTGCTGCCTGGACATGTATAGCATAAAATTGCTTATTCATGAAGAGATCTGGGGGTTATCCGGAGAGTTGTCAAGAGGTTTCACTGAGCTTCATAGTGAGACGTGTGCGTGTGCGTGTGCGTGTGCGTGTGCGTGTGCGTGTGCGTGTGTGTGTGTGTGTGTGTGTGTGTGTGTGTGTGTGTGTGTGTGTGTGTGTGTGTGTGTGTGTGTGTGTGTGTGTGATGCGATGCGATGCGATGCGATGCGATGCAAGGAGCCAGGAGGGTTTTTTGAAGAGAATTAGAACTAAGAAAATCTTTGATGTAACCCCAGCAGCCTCTATACGTTGATGCCGACAGGCCTGTGTCGAAAAAAGGCTGACTCGGACAAGAATCTGTATACAGAACACGGATGAGGCCAGACAACATGGTCAGCACAAAACACAGAGACACACAGCCCCCTCCCCCCCCCCTCCCATGTAAAATGGGATCTTGGGAAAGCTATCTGGCTGTTCCTCCTCAAATATTAATGACATGATGGTTGCCGTTATCAGCATTTTTATTCTGGAATGAATTTTCTTTCAGCGTGGTCTTAAGAATTCCATCATATATCATCAAGAAGATAATGGCTGTATCTCAAAGTCAAGGATCCTGGCCTTGCTAGGACGTGAAACGCCCAGTGATTGGATAATCCGCGGAGTTCACCAAAGAGTATACAATCACTGGGCGTTTCACGTCCTAGCGAGGCCAGGATCTTTGACTTTGAGATACAGCCAATCTGACAGCACAGCAGTTAAACCAGGAAGTGAGATGAGGGGTCGAAGGTTAAAGCCTCTGTTTGACGTTCCATTTCCCTGTTGGGCAGAGAGAGATTTGAAAGGTCTGATGTGCAGCATGATCACAAACGGGTGGGAAAGCTGCTGAGCATGTGCTTACTCTGTAAGTCGCTCTGGATAAAAGGGCCTGCTAAATGTTGTGTGAAAAAAACTCAGTAAGGAAAGGATAGGGAATGGAAATCAGTTGTGCTGCTAACTAGCAAGTGGCACTCCGCGTGTTCACAGTGTATGGATTTAATGGAGCGGTTATTTGTGTACAGTGTTCATTGAAAATGTTCATTGAACATTTCAATGGTGTCAAAAGTATAAATAAAAGTACATCCCTGACATAAGTACAACACTATCACATGATATTACATAGCTTTATCATTCACTCCATTGTACAGCACCTAATGAGATACACTGTTGTTACTGAAAAACACTAAAAACCTAACAAGAACTCACAACGAACTTGATCCAACTGGTGCAGAGTCAACTGATCGTAAGAGAAGTGCACAGCTCTACTGGTTACTCATATAAGTTACCTGTGTTGGAAGGAAACCTTTGTCTTTTTTGCTTTTACTTTTGACATCTCCGGTTAATTTAGACCTGCATTCTCTGTTGCCATGCTCCTCATGTAACACAATCCACATAACTGGTGCGTTTGTCCGTGCTCCCAAAGTACACTAGCACATTTCATTAATCATACGGTGTCCATGAGGGTTTTGATACAGTTTGTGCATGTGTGTGCATGTGAAATCGCCTCTTTCATTGAGATGCCTTCCCCTGTGTCAGTCCTTTCGGCCCACTACTCTCTATTACTATGTGGCCACTATTCAAAGACATTATCATTTCAGTCTGCAAAGGACTGCTAAATACCCATGAAATATGACTTTAAGAATACCCTGATTTCCATTCATTTCAATGGTGAGAAACAATGGCATCAACTGTTGCTATGGGGGGACAGTGCTCAGCGGAAAGTTAAATTGATTCTTTTCTTACATAGAGAGGCAAAATGAATATTCAAGATCATCCATTTAAAAGATTGAAGATTTTGCATGAATAACTATACCAGACTGCATAACAATAATGTGGTTGTGTAAAGGCACACTGTGGTGTAGTAGAAGTAGGGGTGGGCGATATGACGATATTATATCGTGAATCGCGATATTGAGTAAAAGATCGTCTCGAATCTGCCAAAGTGGAGAAATCGTATAGATCGTCTTGCAGTGAGGATGTTTATTATCAGTATCAGAGTGACGTTTTCTCACTTGTGTTGTTGTCTTCACTTTATTCTTTACATTATTGTATTCCAATTGTACACTTTATGAGAGTATCATCAGTGTGTTAACATTTTATTGACTGCAAATTACAAATTGCAAGTATATGAAAGTTATTTTTTGTTGTTTTTATTTTTTTGGATGGAAGATCGTGATAAAAAATCAAAATTGTGATTTCATGTTAAAAAATCGTGATACAACATTTTTGCCATATCGCCCACCCCTAAGTAGAAGGCACAAAGTTTGTCATCATTATGTGGGCTTTTAAATGAGCTGCTGTTTCTACACTCTGCTTCAAAAATACTGTTGGTGAACAGTGAAATGGAGGAAGTGAAGAAAAAAAAAACATCAACACAACTTGGACGAGTATGTTGAAAGCTCTGTGCAACATTTCATCTCCCAAATAAGCATGCAAATGCACGCAATGACTTATTAATGTGAATTGAATTATGTTTTTCTGTTTGTTCTGTACATTTTGCAGTGCAAAAAAGGGGGGACGTACATGGCCTGAATAGCAAAAAGCCCACAGAATACAAATGATTAAGAGTTTTTTTTTCTTTTTAGACGCAATGTAGAAGAGTGTGTTTATTTTGTATATTGCCCTTGTACAAAAAAAGCTTTTTTGTCTTGTGTGTGTATTTGAACTGCGAACCCAGCTGTGCTCTCATATGCTTTCTTCTGTTTAAGATCCTTTTTTCTTTTTATATGTCTTTTTTCAGTGTGACACAGGCGGCTATTCTCATATTGTATATTATATTGCCCTTGTACAAAATAAAGCGTGCATGCGTGCGTACTCAAACATTCTTTACTTCCATCTGAAGACAACTGTTCCTATTTTGTATTGCCGCTGCACAAGTCAAGTTTATTTATATTGCACATTTCATACATTTTAGCAACACAGTGTGCTTCACACAGCTGACAAAACAGAAAAAAAGCTTTTTGTCTGTGTGAGTGCGCATGTAGTGTACATGTGTGCGTGCACGTTTGTGTTTTTGAACCGTGAACCCAAGCGAGCTGTGCTCTCATCTGTTCTCTTCTTCTTTTGCTGTGACCTCTGTTTCAGGAGCTGGAGGAGTTCTGGCCGTACAAGGCCCTTCTCCTGGAGCTGACCCGTAGGCTCACCTACTGTGTGCAGGCCGAGCTCATCCCCCTGATGGAAGTGACCGGGGTCATGGAGGTCAGTCAGTCAGAGCTCAAAGTTCAACCTCAATTTTCCCTGTCTGCACCTGTGGCTGCATAATTGTGACTGTGGCCATTTCCATGACAACAATGTTTGTCTCCACATTTGGCATGCAACACTTTTTCTGTGTTCTACGTTCGTTTAGGTGTCATCTTTGAAACTACATTTAAACTCATTTAGATTTTTGGCATTAGTGTGCATTAGTATTGTATTTTGGTATTGAGAATGTCATGTAATGTAAAACATTTAAATTTAGTCCTGATACATGGCATTCATTTATGTTAAACCATTGAGCAGATATCCAAAGCTTTTTCAGAGATAGGGTAAGCCTATAACCACTCAAGATGGACTCGGAGGCATCAATCTGAGATAAAAAAAAAAAGACAGCTTCTTCCTCATTCAAGCTTGTTCGTGTCTGAATGCCAATGAGGCGGAGAGATACTGTGTAATGTGTACAGACTTGGCAGCCAGTGTTGCCAGATGTGTCTGATCAAATCCCACCCAAAAGGTGCTCAAAAACCGGCAAGAGGCGATAAATTCCACCCAATTTCAACAAACTGCATTGATTTCTATGGGCATAAAACTGCAGTAAAAACGCCAAAAGGCCGATTTTTCCCGTTTTTACCGGCAGACGGCTATCCCAAGCAGCCCAAATGGGCGGATGACCACCCAATCTGGCAACACTGTTGGCAGCTGCGTGGCCGGGTAGAAGGCATTCCTTTGGAGGAAAGCCAAATTGAGTTAACCCATAGAAGCTCCTTTAATAGGCAGGAATGGGGATGGAACTGTGGCTGTAGCTGCTGCTTCTGTTGCTTTTGTTCTGAGCACTGACTTACAAGTCAGTGGTTCTGAGTAATGGTGAACTGACTCCTAACCAAAGATTTTCAGTGTGGTAACTAGTGTTGCACCGATACCAATAGCAGTATCGGCCGGGGCCCCGATACCGCACTAAAATGGTGGTATCGGTATCGGCCGATACCAACAAATAGGACACCGATACCATTTACAGATGCTCGTATGACTCTTAAACACAGCCTTGAACTTAGTTATTTTATATCATAGGTATTTAAAAGGTATAACAAGTTCTACTGAAGTAGGCAGCAGCCTGACAAAGCCATAATAGCAATGATGTTACATCCAAGTAGTAGCCTACAGTGCCCTCCATAATTATTGGCACCCCTGGTTGAGATGTGTTAAAAGCCTTAAAATAAATTCAGTGTTTATTGCAGAAGAATACTGTCACACTGAAAATTGTAGGAAAATGTAGCCTTCAACTCAAATGAATTGTAAGAAAATAAAAAAATCCCTGACTGAAAAATAATTATTTTTCATTAAATCACCTGTTCCACAATTATTGGCACCCTTAACAATTCCCAGGAAATGAATATAATTGAAGCATTTCTGTCATTTCTACAGTAGTTTACAAAGTTTACCAGAGTATGTAGGAACATTTAATTAGTAATTCATCACTTCCTGTTTCCCTGGGGTATAAATATGACGTGACACCGAGGACATTTCTCTTATCCACTCTTAAACATGGGAAAGACAAAGGAACACAGCATACAAGTGAGGCAGATGTGCGTCGACCTTCACAGGTCAGGCAGAGGCTACAAGAAGATTGCCACTCAACTGCAGCTGCCCATATCCACTGTGAGATGAATAATTGTGAAGTTCAAAACACTGGAACAGTGGTAAACAAGCCTAGACGAGGACCCAAGTTTCTTTTGCCACCACGCACAGTGAGGAGGATGGTAAGAGAAATCAAAAGATCTCCAAAGCTCACTGTTACAGAATTACAACAAATGGTAGCATCCTGGGGTCACAAAGTCTCCAAATCAACCATCAGGCGCTGTCTACACACCAACAAGCTGTTTGGAAGGCATGCACGGAGAAAACCTTTCCTCACTCACAATCATAAACGCAAATGTCTGGATTTCGCCAAGCGGTATTGGGGCCTCAACTGGGACCGTGTGCTTTGGTCAGATGAGACCAAGATTGAGCTTTTTGGCAACAAACACTCTAAGTGGGTCTGGCGTGCCACGAAAGATGCGCATGCTGAAAAGCACCTCATACCCACTGTGAAGTATGGGGGTGGGTCAGTGATGCTGTGGGGCTGTTTCGCTTCCAAAGGCCCTGGGAACCTTGTTAGAGTGCATGGCATCATGAATGCTTTGAAATACCAGGACATTTTAAATCAAAATCTGTTGCCCTCTGCCCAAAAGCTGAAGATGGGTCGTCACTGGGTCTTTCAGCAAGACAATGACCCTAAACATATGGCCAAATCTACACAGAAATGGTTCACCAGACACAAAATCAAGCTCCTCCCATGGCCATCTCAGTCCCCAGACCTCAACCCCATTGAGAACCTGTGGGGTGAACTGAAGAGGAGAGTACAGAGGAGAGGACCCAGGTCTCTGGATGATTTAGAGAGATTCTGCAAAGAGGAATGGCTAAAGATCCCTCTTTCTGTCTTTTCCCATCTTGTGAAACATTATAGGAGAAGATTAGGTGCTGTTTTGTTGGCAAAAGGGGGTTTTACAAAATATTAACACCAGGGGTGCTAATAATTGTGAAACACATTATTTGATGTCAAATAATTATTTCTTTATGTGGGATTTTTTCCCCACTGAATAAATGCACTTGTATTGAAGGTTGGATTTTTCTCTTTTTTTCCATTAAGGTCCCATATTATTTAGAAAAAAATAATAATAATTGGAAGCTAAAAAACACATCTCAACCAGGGGTGCCAATAATAATGGAGGGCACTGTATATCATTTTTCATATATATACTGTATATACATTTCAAACAGAGTAATATCGGTATGGTATCGGTATCGGCCGATACTGCATAGTCGGGTATCGGGTATCGGTATCGGGGCTAAAAAATGGTATCGGTGCAACACTAGTGGTAACCAAGATTAAGTATAACATGTCTCACTAATGCAGCGGTTCCCCAACTTTTTCATCGGGGACCCCCTTTTGGACTTTGGAACATTTTCGCGACCCCCTACCCACCATTAGCCTGGTTCACACCAGACGGTGTATGTGTAGCTTCGGCGCCCCCTGGCGGAGCAGAGCTACACACACTACCGTCTGGTACACAGCCATAGAGCACGCTCCGTCTCCAACCAGAAAATAGGCTGAGAATTTATTGCTTCGGCACGGCCTCCTCACCAACAAATTCCTTCAAAAACCTTCCTGTTAATCTTTAAAGAGTCGATATAGTCTCTAATCTGTCTTGTGACTCTTCAATGTGAGTTACCGTTGATTTTGAAGCAATACATTCTCAGCCTATTTTCTGGTTGGAGACGGAGCGTGCTCTATGGCTGTGTACCAGACGGTAGTGTGTGTAGCTCTGCTCCGCCAGGGGGCGCCGAAGCTACACATACACCGTCTAGTGTGAACCAGGCTAACCCACCATAGTCTTAGCAATGGATTCCTGTGAATATTAGCGGACTCACTATAAATCTGGCAACATTAATCGAAAAATTGCCTGCAAAAAATCCCTACCTCTGCGACCCAGTCAAGTACGGCAGTGGTGCGCACATCGAAGATGCAGGTGCAGGACAAAGGGTGAGACACTATGAAAATAAAGGTGGAATGTCCACTCACACTGCTCCCGTTTTTCTTTTGCTTCTATTTTCCCAAATGAACGTTTTCGAGCGGCGTGCTCTTCATCAGACTACCTCCGCGACCCCCAGTTTGGGAACCACTGCACTAATGCAACAAAGAAGGATCAAGTCCGACCTCCTAAATTGATGTGACTTTCCATTGAACTCCTTTCATTCTGAACCCTCACCAGTCTCCTAAAAGGGTGTAGCAGACTATCTGGTGTCCCTCCCCAGACCAAGTGGTTAACCCAGATGGGAGAAAAACAGCGATTGGTGTAGACTAAATTCTATCAATCTAAATTAAGAGGTGACCTATAGTAGTACCAATGGCCAATCACCTTTGGTTCTGACCTGGATCACACAGGCATAGGTACTCATGGGACATGTAAGCAAGACTTTACCCCACTTTTGGTGCATTCATGACGGCACATGCAAAAACAGTTTGCGCAGCGTCCATGCAGAATTACAATGCATTGAAATGGCGACGTGTGCATACACAGACTACTTCTGCATGTCCCATCAGTGCCCATTAATTCTGTAAAAAAAACCTCCCTATGAACAGTCTCCCCACTATCTATGTTCCCTGTTCTAAAGTACAGATGGCTTTGTGTATGTCCTTACCAGGCTCGAGCCAAGCAGCTCTTCAGTGCCGGCTACAAGAGCCTGGCCCACCTCGCCAATGCAGAGCCCAGAGATATGGCTCAGGCCATAGAGAACCTCTCAAAGCGTCAGGCCAATCAAATAGTGGCCTCAGCAAAAGTAAGTAAAACATAAAAAGTGTCAGTTCTTTTAATCTGTTATTCTTATGTGATTTAAAAAAAAAAATGAATTGAGCCTCATTGTAGTGGATTTTATAGATAGGGCCCTACCCGCAGCAATCACATATTTGCGCAAGTTATAAGAGGGGGTTCCCAAACTTTACTATGACGAGGCCCCCCATATACTGTAGAGCCCAGCCAAGGCCCCCTGACACCGGCCGTGCCACACTGTTTTTTCTGTGATCCTGTTTTCACAACTACTAGTAGAGTAGTAGAGTGTCATTTATTGATCCCGAGGGAAATTAAGGTGTCAAGTAGCATGCATACATTAATACAGAAGAAGACACAAAGACATCACACACACAACATTGCACATATCCACCATCCTATATAGAGTTGGTGCATTCCTAAACTCATGGAAGTACTACAGAAATCATCACATATATAAACATTCTAATTCTAAAATGATTCACAGTCCACAGTCACAGTCCTCCACCAGTCTACCCTTTTCATATCATGCCCATACAGCAGGCAGTGCATGGACTTGTAGGCTAATTTGTTTGATCTATTTCAGATGTTGCTCCAGGAAAAAGCTGAAGCCTTACAAGAGGAAGTGGATGACTTGCTGACAAAACCCACTGATCTTCCCTCAGTGGGTAGCTAGATGTAAAAATGTAAAAGATTTAAGAGAATATCTGTATTTTATATGGTGTGCCTATTAATGATTAAAAAAAACAACGGAATAAAATGAAAACGGAAGCTGTTGTAATTCTTTCGATTTGATTATTTATTTGGCGTCTGTCCCACACGTGTTTTGAGCATGGATAGACTGTGGTTTTTGGGTTGTGTGTACATTTCAATACCACGTGGTTTCCTTCTAGCGTGCTCTGTTGTTGGTGGGCCTGGCCTGCTAGAAGTCTCGCTGCGCTGTGCTCCTCCCTTGCGCTTTTGTGTGCGTTCTGGGACAGGTCGTCAAAAGGCGAGGTACTAAAACGCATGCAATGTACGCTCTAGCCTTTATCAAAAGGTTGAACTCTAAAACAACGTAGTACACGATATGTTACCTAGCTGTCTGTGTGAGGAATCACCTTGAGTATGTTTGAAAAGTAAATTGCGACGGAAGGAGGGACATGAGCGTGTCTTTGGTAAAGGAGGACACAACCTGACAAACCGGAGTTTCTCTCTCAGCATGGCCACGAACGGGATGTTTGTTGTTTGTTGTTTCACGGCCGCCTGGTTACTTTTTGTGTGCCATGGGTCTTCCATTCGGCCAGATGTGTTTGAGAAGATTAATTTTGAATCTGTGCGTGTGGATGTGGACCTTGATCGTGTGATTCATAGAGTCAACGAACGTTTTCTCTCCGTGGCCATCGATGCCAGTCTGGTCGCCGAAGAGAAGTTTATGTACCTCCTGGCGTAAGTAAATAATGTGTTACCGTGATCACTTGCTTTCCCCCATACCTAACTTTATGACTTACTTTTCTTACATATAGGCCTATGAAACGACATGATTATCTATTAAAGGAGGCATCTTGTTTCCTCCAATGATCCCAAGTATCTCGTTTTTCTTTAGTTCTCCTAAGTTGAAGACATTATCTAGCGCACTAAGCCCTGGCTTTCTGCGATTTGGAGGGACCAAACAGGACTTCATGGAATTCAATCCTTACAGTTACCACGGACGTCCAAAAAACTCCTTTCCTCATCTTGGTGAGTTATGCCATCATCCATCACTAGCTCGCACATTGACATAGGCTACCGTGGTTACAGACAGTGCCCCATCCCTAATACCGGAGGGGTTGCCATGTGACCACAGCTGCATGATTCCTGTTTCTGGAGCAGATGAGCTCAAACAGTCGGGTGATTCATCTGTGGTCCCCTGGTATGTCTGAAGCTCAGTGTGTGAGTGTGTGGTCAGAATGAGGATCTGAAATTAAAGCAGGGTGGTCTCCCATTGGCGCTTAGAAAGGAAGGTCAAAAGAGGTCCATAGTCGGAGGCATTTCTTTTATGGACAAAAATGCAAAACAAAACATGTATAAGAATCTGCAGATTTTTAAACATGAATTGTTGTTATTATTATTATTATTATTATTGTTATTGTTATTATTATTATGAGTTGGAGAGTGTGCATATCTACTGATGTCAGGCAGGCTCATTCACTGAAAGCAGTCAAAGTCCACATTATTGGTGCCCAGTTGTGCAACTTGAGTATGCCCCAGAGTGCCACACTGAGCCTTAATACTAGATGAAACAAAGGTGGCTATGGTGAATATAATAGCCTTTAAACGGGAAAGAAAGAAAGTCTTTATTGAGCTTTTGGATAAACCAGGCTCAGGAGGAGGAGGCCCAATGGAAGGCTTATGCCAGTTGCGTGTTTCCAGGCAAAACCTGGGTATACAGGGGGTGTAGGAAAGCATACAAACATCCTTGGTACACACTAGCTATGAGCTATGACAGAGGATAAGCCAAGGATGGAACTGAATAAGAGATGCAGCTGTCGTTTTTGGTGATCCCACAGGGGGCTGTTAATGCTATTATGCCTCTGGGCTCCGTTTTCCAGTTGGCTGGCCATACGTGATGTCTGTGCCTGTCCGGACTGTCCTTCCATCACAGATTTGTCATGTTATGTTGTTTTTTTTTCATGCTAACTTTTGAATAGATGGACAGGAGGTGTGTTGTTGGTAGTTCTCTATAATGGGTCCATGAAGTGATTAAACTTTGGAGGCCAACACTTTCAATATGACTGACTTTTTGTTTGGGCTATACATTTTGATGGGGTTGGATGGATTTGCACTAAGTGTTGTGTGGTCATTAATAGGTTCATGAACTGAATAAGGGGGGAAGTCAAATGAGTTCCTACGGTCCTTTCCTATTGCCTGCTTGCATCAGTGTTGCCCCGCCTCGGTGAAGAACATAACAGTTTCCCCGTTGTCAAACCAGTGCACAGCAACTTCTGGGGGTGCTTTTCCCCATTCAGCATCCCTGTTGCAAATGAGATCATGACTTTTGTGAGATGTTGAATAGAACGTTGATCATCTGACATTGAGCCTCGTGTCACACGTCCACAAGCCACAGCAAAGGAGGAATTAGTTTGACTTCCACCCCATGTCAGCACATTCATTATGGCTGATTTTAAAGATGGCTGCAGAATAGTAACCTGATTTACATCATCTGGCTGCGTTCGGCTATGTCATGATATTGTATCGAACCAAGAAATCGCGATACGCAGTCACAATGCTGTATCGCGATGCAAGGAGTCAGTGTCATGATGCACCCTTTCAAAGATCTGTTAGTTCTCTTCAGTCCAGAAAACAACCACATGATGTGATCATTATTATTTTAAAACCATTTTTAATTATTAATAGCCTCTTGTTGCCTATTCTACCTATAAAATATTCTGGTTTTTGTTTATATATTTTTTATTGTTCAATGTGAACTTATTTTTAGGGCTTTTTGCCTGTTTTTCGGACAGGACAGTGGAGGAGAGACAGGAAATGAGTGGGGAGAGAGAGAGACAGGGATGGATCTGCAAATGACCTGGGCTGGAATCGAACTTGGGTCGCCAGCGTAGTAACCCAGTGCCCTACTGTTGGGCCCTGGCAGGGCCTTGAAACATCAACTTAATTTTAGAAGATATATTTCAAAAATCGCTGGGTGTATCGAACCATAGGTAAAAAATTGTAATACGGACAGACTCGTGAGTTGAGTGTATCGTTACAGCCCTACTGTGGAAACATCAGAATCAAAGCATTACTTTGGCATCCAGTTCCACCAGTTTTCATTATTGCAAGAGAAATATCCCATTTTGTGTGTGTGTGGGTGAGGGTGAGGGTGTGTGTGTGTGTGTGTGTGTGTGTGTGCGTGTGTTTGTGTGTGTGTGTGGGTGAGGGTGAGGGTGTGTGTGTGTGTGTGTGTGGGTGAACAACACGTCTCTGTGCCTCATTCATTCATTCCCGAATGATCAGTTGCATGCTAAACATCAGTTTCAGAACGTAGAATATGTGGAAGTGTAACTGCTTCTCTTTACTTCCACGTGAAACAGACAATGAAAGGTCAAAGATTATTTCATGTCATTCATCTTTTTCTTGTGAACAGGGGACATGTGTAAGAAATTACAACTCCCGCCAGCGTTGGAGGAGAATCTCAAGAAAGAATGGAGTTTTCAGGCACTTCTCTTGCAGCAAGAGGAACGGAAGCGAAAATACAGAAAAGTCCGATTTACTGGTGGGAACCTGTTCTTCAGAGACGCATTAGTTTTTATTTTTATTTTATTTTACCTTTATTTAACCAGGGATAAAATCACATTGAGAATAAAATTCTCTTTTACAAGTGAGCCCTGGCCAAGGCAGCAGCACACATCACAAATACATTTACAGACAGGACACAGACAAAACAGAACAAATCAATATGGAAGAAGAGATAAAATTACACAATAAAAACCATAAAATAATAAACATAAAACAAGGTTAAAAGGAGATTACAAGATTAAAAGCAAGCGCAGACAGATTTAAAAGTGTCATTAAGATAGGCTTTAAACTCATTTACAGACATAAAAACAGCAAGTTTAAGAGATTTCTGTAGCTCATTCCAGTGAGTTGGGGCACAATGAATAAAAGCAGTTTTACCAAATTCTGTTTTGACCATGGGGACATTTAAAACAATATAGCTACTTGAGCGTAGGTTGTATCCTTGATTGCTAAAATTTAAAAGGCTCTGTATATACAAGGGGAGCTGGCCAACTATGGCCTTGTATATAAATAAAAGCCAGTGTTTATGTCGTCTAATGTCTAATGATGGCCAGCCTACTAGGTCATACAGCACACAATGGTGTGTAGAATGCTTTCTTCTAGTGATGAATCTTAATGCAGAGTGATAAGTAGAATCAAGTGATTGTAAAAGTGCCTTGGTGGTATTTCTATAAAAAATGTCCCCATAATCTAAAACAGGCAAATATGTAGCTTCTACCAACTTCATTCTTGCAGACTGTGAGAAACAAGCACTGTTTCTGTAATAAAACCCCAACTTTAATTTTAGCTTTGACACCAATTGCTTAACATGAAGCTTAAAAGACAAGTCCTCCTCTAACACAAAACCTAAGTACTTATAAGAGGAAACCAACTCGATGGAGCTGCCCTGCAAGGTGAGAAGAGGTGGAATAGGGATATTCCTTCGGCTCCTTGCAAAGGTCATATATTTGGTTTTCTTGTCATTTAATACTAATTTTAAAGATAAAAGGCTGCGCTGGACTCTTTCAAATGCTTCTTGCAATTTTGAGATGCAGCTTTCCATGGAAGGTGCAGAACAATATATTATAGTATCATCTGCATATAAGTGAATATCTGCATCTGATAGGTTGTCACCAAGATTATTAATATATATTGTAAATAGCAGAGGGCCCAAAATGGACCCCTGCTGCACTCTTTCAAATGCTTCTTGCAACTTTGAGATGCACCTTTCCATGGAGTCACTCATTCTTTATTATGGTTTTATGGTATTACAGTTTGATAAGCATGAGGTTGGTTTGATAATCATACACTTTTGCAATGAAACTACTGTATATATTGAGATATGGAGGCTTGCTATGAGAGCTGAAGTTTTTCACACAGCACATGTGAGAGCTCATGTGCAGGGAGCTCAGTAGTTATTTCCATGAAAGGTGCGCAACTGTGTCTCAGCGGGCATCATCCAGTTAAATGAAAGGTTCCTGGTTTAAATCCACCTGTTCAATATCAGGTCGAAATGCCCTTGAGCCAAGAAAATGACCTCTTGTACTACCCCCAGTACACTTGACTGGTGCCTTTCACAGCATTTCTGCGTTTGTGTGTGAGTACATAGTGTGAGGTATTCAATATAAAGAGCTTTGGGGGTGTGGTGTAAATTCAGTCAAGTCTGTATCTACCATATACATTCCAAGCCTTTACAATCCACCAGCCACTTGTACAATCTCTGCATACAGCTAGTCATGCTTTGGGTAAAGCGTTTCTTATCCATATTTTTTATCAGATTTGGCAGTTAAGGAGTATGTGTTACTGCTATTTATCGTTATGTTTGAAACTAACTGAATCTAAGATGTAAATGTTATGTGATATTATCTTCTGTTTATTACTTATCAGCACTTTCAACCTCATTGTTTAGCAGTCTTTGAAGATTGAACTCCCTATTTTTCAACAGAGTATGCGGTGGACTTGCTGTATTCCTTTGCTAACTGCACTGGACTGGATCTCATCTTTGGCTTGAATGCTTTGCTAAGGACCAGCGGAAACTCCTGGAACAGTCAGAATGCCAAGATGCTGTTGGACTACTGCGAATCCATGCAGTACAACATGTCCTGGGAACTAGGCAATGGTAATGGTTATTTGTTTGTTTGTTTGTTTTCTCAGAAGCACATCCCACTTGCATTAAGAAAAAAATCCAACATTTTCGAACGATTTTCAAAGTAATGAATTGCAGATAGAAGCTTAATGATCAAATGAGCATGTTTTTGGAACAGACCTTTCTTCTTGGTTGTTTTTTTTTAGATTTTAATTTTGTCCCTTGGCCTTTGTGTAGTTATGCAGCTGTCCAACACAGCACGCAGGCAAACTTGACCAAAGCTTTTTTTTTTAGGATGCTGTGACTAAGCGAGGGCTTATTTCTCTCCTCTCTGTCAGAGCCCAACAGCTATCAGAAGAAGGCCGGCGTCCGGGTCGAGGGCTCCCAGCTGGGTCAGGACTTTGTCCACCTCCGCAGGATTCTGAGCGAGTCCAAACTGTACCAGTCCTCTGGGCTCTATGGACCCGACATCAGCCAACCCAGAGAGCACCGCCGGGACCTGTTAGAGGGGTGGGTTGATGATCCACCGCAAAGAAAGCAGTATTTTATAGCTGTGGCACCCTGGAGCATGTATTGGGTATACAGGAAAAGCTTGAATTTCGTCAGTAGTTTGTGCCAAAGCTATGGCCAAGAAAAGTTTAGAAGTTGTATTTCATTTACTGTGTGCATTTTATATGCCTTGTAATGAATAGACAGGAAGTGTCTGTGGGAGGATGATTTTGTAGGTGAGCTTTTGAAGGTAGTGTATGTATAGTATATATTTTCTAGTTATTTATTTCCAGAATTTATGCTGCCCATTCACAAATGATAAATGGACAGCATTTATGTAGCGCCTTTCCACTCTGTTGAGCACTCAAAGCGCTTTACATTGTATGCCTCACATTCACTCATTCACACACTGTCGGCAGTGGCTGCCACGCAGGGTACTTCACTGCCACCAGGACAGGATGGGGTTAAGTGTCTTGCTCAAGGACACATTGATGGGGTCAGGCAGAGCGGGGTTTGAAGTGTTATCCTTTTCAAGCATTTTTTTCACCACCATTGATTTCTAACTGTTCATTATGACATGGACATTTGTGATTCGTGAATGGGCAGCATAGATTTCGAAAATAAATGACTAATATTACATGCTCTACCTCTAAGGTTAATTGCTACCATACTGTATGTGGAATGTTAGTAATGTGTCTGGTGTCACTGGATCATTACCTTGAGGAAATGTTCCGTGAAACTTGCAAATTGCTGAGGAGCAGGTCGACGGGGGTTTTCTGAATAATAATTATAAACATTTTTTTACTTTTTAGTTTTCTAGAGAATGGAGCCGAGGCAATCAATGCCTGCACCTGGCATCAGTAAGTGAGCTTGGCCTTCTGTTTTTGTCAAATTTTGTTCCTCTTTCTTTCATTCATTCAGTCACATTTTCTCACCTCTCTCTCTCTCTCTCTCTGTCTCTCTCTCTCTCTCTCTCTCTCTCTCTCTCTCTCTCTCTCTCTCTCTCTCTCTCTCTCTCTCTCTCTCTGTCTCCATTTCTGTCATGCCATTTCTTTTCACTCATCTTCTCTTCTTATCTAGTCGTCTTTCTTTTTTTCCTGTTTGTGTGAAAAGACACACAACGCAACACAGAGACAGCACAAAGTATTCTGGGTGTTTTGTGTCACGTGGGTAACCACAAACACACCCGTGAAAATGCAAAGAAGCATTCTGAAAAACAGCAGTATGAAAAAAGTCTTTGACTTCCTTTTATCAGAGGCCAGACGTGTTGTATAGGCCACTGTATGCTCTGTAGCACTTCGTGCTATTGACAAAGCTTTTAGGTACTGCCTTTTCACCGTCTCTGTTATTACCACAGGAGGAGTGTGCAGAGTAGTGTACTGAATGGAACCTACAGTACAAGAGTGCTTGGCTGCACTGGAAAGCAGCACTTTCTAAGGTTGTTTGTATTTGTTTGTGCCTCTCTCAGCTATTATGTCAATGGCAGAGACACGTCATTGGAAGACTTTCTGGATCCTAATGTGCTCGACACGTTGGCCACAAAGATATATGAAGTGCACAAGGTACGACGTACCATAACTCTTTTAATACACACACACACAGACAGACACACACCAGTGTAATGCATTTCTTTCATACAGATCTGCCTGCTTTGGACATTCTGGCTGTCTATATTCGGCTTTATTGCACAGATGCATTTGGCAAGAAAAATCTCTCTCTCTCTCTCTCTCTCTCTCTCTCTCTCTCTCTCTCTCTCTCTCTCTCTCTCTCTCTCTCTCTCGCTCTGTCTCCCACATAACCATTCACTCACTTTCTCGCTCTCTTTCACTCAGTCTTGCTCTCACACACTTGCACAATATTATTTACTCGAGTCATTTCTCATTTTAAAACCAGAACATCCACACCTGTTTGCAAATGCCCACACCTACATAGTCTACTTCTCCAGCTGTCTGGTATAGAGGACGTTCTGTCTTTCTGTATTCTCATAATGTCCTTGCTCTCTGGGTTTAGCACATTGGCAGTTGACTCTCTTTTTTTAAATTTAAGCATAACTAATGCCAGTGAAATTGTCTTTTTTAACATTTAGTATAACATGCAATAACATTGTCTTGTTTTGTCGTGCACTTCCTTGCATTCATTTTTGTTTGCGTTTTGCCTCTATTTGCATTTTTGTGTTCAGACTGTAGATGCCGTCTCCCCTGGGAAGAAAGTTTGGCTGGGAGAGACTAGCTCGGCATACGGCGGGGGAGCAATAGGATTATCGGACACGTTCGCTGCCGGGTTCATGTGAGTGAAACGGGTAGTATTTTAGTTGATATTTTCTTTCTGACCTTGAATCAGTAAAGTTATGCTATACTACAGCAACACGCAGGATCTTTTAGATGAGTCCTGGGCACATGTGAACATCTATCCTACTGTTAGAAGACATTGCATTGCATGATTTAAATATATACACTACCGGTCAAAAGTTTGGGGTCACCACACTTTCCTCCCACAATACTTCTTTCTGACAGTTAAGCTTATTCCTTTTCAATTTCAGTTCTGGTATAAAATCAGTGTATAGAGTTATTGTTCTCTGAAATTAATGCATGCAACAAATAAGCAATTTGATATTGGAAAAAGTAACTGTTGAGTGGATTTACTTGTATAGACAATGCATAGAATAGACCAAAATGTATCACTAACTTTTGACTGATCAAAGTGTACCTTTACTAAGGTAGTGTCTAGTCTGGTGTACTAATCAAAGTGTAGACTCCTTTGGCATTAATAATAACCAGTTGCGGTTCTACAGATTCATTCCCGGTATGAGATGAGGTCCAGAATTGCCCATGAGCTCTATGAGCCCCATGCATGCAAAAGTTGATGTCTGCTCTTGTCAATCCATACAATGTCGGATGATATACACATCATTTGAAAGAGGAGAATCTACACTTTCCAACGATGTATGGCACTGACTTGCACACTAAACAATGAGACAATGGATCGTGCATTCATAAGTAGGTTCATTCTGATGACTAGAAAACCATGCAGCTACTTT